>NC_134485.1:76700803-77007470 GCF_040206685.1 Ascaphus truei
CACTAAGCTCACAGAAAAAGCAGAATGCATTTACATTCATTTTTTCACCAACCTTTGCCAATGTTCACCCTGGCAGAGGACCATGAAGTAGACATTAGAACTTTGCCTGTGGAAGGGAAGAGCAGGTTTTGTTAAATATACTGACTTTAAAAAAAAGGGGGGGTATACCTCGCCTAAGTTGAATATTTTTTCCAATACCAATAGGTGATATAAAATAAATAAATTGCCTATATTTAACCTCTTAAACATGTCGCTGTGGGTGGGCACTTTCAGTGGTGTTTTGGTTATGGATTTTTTTTAAACTGATGGGGAAAAAATCGAAATCATGAAAATGCTAGAATAACATCATAATGCCAGAAGAAATGCTTAAAATAACTATACAATCATAAAAACAATAATGATATTTATTAAAATAAAATCATTCAAACAGGTATGCTGAGAAACACCAACTTTTCCACTCCACTGCTGCCAGTCAGCAACAAGGAGGGCTGTCTTCTTTTCGTATGTACAGGTACTCTACAGGGCCTATTCTCATAGCTCTGAAGTTGTCGTTGCCAAACCATGTGGTTTGGCATGTTCAGAAGTTGCAGAATGAAATGTGAGAAAAAAACCCTATTCTTTATTGCAAATCACATCTTCTAAACCGCGCCAATCAAAAGTGACAAACGGCATGGTTTAACACCCAAAATGCCCGGATTTTGAGCTCTTAGCCAAACTCATATTTCAGGCTCCAAATTCACAATACCAATCTCACCAAAATTGCAGTTGTCATAAATCAATTTGAGTTGGAGTCTTTTTGTGACAAACTGATCGGACTGGCAGAACCGGAGTCAAACCGCTTCTACAGTAAAAAAGCCTAACTTGGATTGGACATGCGAGAAGGGCTTATAGCAAAGTATGGCAAACTGATGGGAAAGGGCTCTTTAGGGGTTTGACACTTTTTGGAGCTACGAGAATAGGCCTCTACACTTGTGACTTGAAATAGGGCAAACTGTGGTCAAGTATAGAATATTTATATTAATATCTGTTATCCCACTTTGGTATACAAACAGAAACACAAGTGCTGGATGAATTAGGGTCACCCCAAATTATCAGTAGTATATATATATATATATATATATATATATATATATATATATATATATATATATATATTGTATTCTTGTATCTACCCTTGTAGCTTGAAAGATGACACAGGTTGTGTTTAATAAAATATCTTATTTATCTATCTCTCTTTGGGGAAGCAATTAAATCAGTAAATGTACAGTAGTACTCTTTTCTGTACACATGTAACTTGAAAGATAATGTAGACTGGGTTCAATGCTATATAGATGTAGCCGGGTCCACCCTCCTTACCTCCGGTGATGGGGTAGCTGCTCTGCTGCTCAGCTGATCTGCGGAGTTCCGCACGATCGGGGAGTTAGCAGGAGGCAGCCATCTTGTAGAAAGGCACGCATGCGCAGTATTGCCAGCGCAGTGGTCATTTTGGATGGTTCCACACAGATGGAAGCGGGACTATGAGTCCCAGAATCCTCGGGAGAAGAGTTCATTACATGGGCTGATCCAGCCCATAGAATGCAGCCTTGAGGAGGAACAGGATATCCTGCGGAGAGCCTGCGAGTCAGTCTGACGGAGGTGGCAAGGGAAGAGGTAGTGTCCAGGGAGCTAGTAAGCCCCTGGACTAGGCCAGACTTCTCCGCCCACCCCAGTTAGGCCCTGAACCAATTTCTAGTACAGTATTGTAGGGAAAGCCCCAGGTAGGGATCCTCCCTACATTAGAATAGCAGCTGCACTACCGTGCCGGTGGATGGACGTCCACGCGGCAGACTGCGGCCTGGGACCAGGCTGCATGTGGCAGCACAGGAGAAGGATCACCCGGCTGGAGATTGCACCACGGACCGTGGCCTGGATAAGGTGTGAGGGGAGTTGTGTTGGAGGCCCTGCGGCATGGGACTTGACCCAGCATCCTCCTCAGTACTTTGCAGGAAAACCACGCTGAGTGTGGGTATTGTTGCATTAGTGATATGATATTGTTTTATGCCGTTATAGTAAAGACAAGTTATATATATCTGGAGCGATACTGTTTATTACTGTTTGTATTGGTTCCTACGAGGAGTCATCCCACCAACGCTGGGATCCCTCATTGGTGGAGGCGCTGCACTACGAGAGAGAGCCCCCCCCAGGCTCCCAGAAGCGGAGGCTCAGGCCTTCTGTGAGGGTTCATGTAACAGCAGCACTCGTAATCGCCCGCGGTTTCCCTTAGGCATAGGGAAAAGGGGTTACATATATGCATCTCTTTCCAGGAAATAAAACCATAGAACAACTGGTGGAGGAATTACAGTACGGTAACCCCAAATTATCAGTAATACTCTTGTTTGATGTATAAGGGAAGCTTAAAAAAAGTTACTAATTAAACTGTGAAATAATAACTAAGGGCAAATAAAAGAAAGAAAGATATTAAATAAATATATATAAGTAGTACACATATAGATGGCTACAAATACACCAGTGTTCTGGTATATTACCTCTTCCCCATTTATAACTCTTCCCATGGGAAACAAATACAGTCATTCAGTTTTCACTACCACATCTATGCTGCTGATTCCCAAATCTACTGTACCTCTCCTCTCTGGACCTCTCTCCAGTCGTCACTACTGAAACTGTCTTTCTGCTACAGTATCTCCTCATGGATGTCTAATTACTATCTTAAATTTACTGTAATGTAGAAAACTGAAATTATCATTTTTCCCTCTTTCTAACTACACCTACTGAATACCAGAATTCCCAATTGCAATAGATGACTCCACCATAATCCCGATACCCAAAGTTTGATGCATACAGTGTCATTCTTGACTCCTCCCTCTCTTTCATTCCACGCATTCCAAATCCTGTTGTTTCTACCTCCACAAGATTGCCAAAATACACCCCTTCCTCACTGAACTATCCACCAAAATTCTAATTTATGCATTCATTATATCCCAACTGGACGACTGCCACCCTCTGCTCCCTGTCTTTTCAACAGTAAATTCCAAATGCTGCTGCCAAGCTTATCTACCTCACCCATATACCTTCTTCGGCTGCACTGCTATGCCAGTGGCTACATTGGCTACCCACACCCCACCATTTTAAGATACATGCTCACCTAGAAAGCTATACATACTGTAACACCACTCCGTTCTGAGCTAATCTCCTAGTACTTTCCCAAGTGCAGTTCATGCTATGCTCATGATCAGAGTCTCTCCACCTCCCTTACTATTTTCCTGTTCTGCACTTCAACTCTGGAATTCTCTATCACGCACAATTAGACTCTCCTCAACCATGCATACATTTAAAAGTTCCTTAACAACACAGTTTTTTAAGGACACCTGTCCAACACTCTCCTGGCTTCTTTATTTTATTTTCATCCTAGAATTGCATTCTGATTTTGATAGCAAAATCCTTGTTAAGAAACTCACACACTATTCATTTTGTCTCCACTCCCCTCATTCTAGCAGTCTAAGCTCCTTTGGGAAAGGACCTCCTTACTATTGTCTCAGTTTGTCGAAACATACCTTATATGTGCTCTTTTGTCATACAATGTTATTGTCCTCCTTCCCACTTGTACTCCACTGCTGAATATGTTGGCGTCATACAAATAAAACGTATCATCTTCTATAATAATAAATGTGTCGGCCTGTCTCACTGTCAGGGCCATAGCTTAAAGACCATGAAACCTAGACACTTGAAACTTTGCAGGGATAGTAAGAGGAACCATGGGGTGTGCACCTCTGTGTTCTTTTTATTTTTATTTAAGCAAATTAATTCTATGAGTGATTAAAATTTCTCTGGCTAGCAAGTCAGCCAGTAGCTGTTGTACCTGGTAAGCTATGTATGTGGCACGTGACATCGTAATGCACATAGCCTGGTGGCAGATAAGGAGAGTCAGATAGCTGCAAAGTTTACACAGAAATCAGATAAAGAAAGGAGAGGAAGTCAGTAGACACATGAGGAGAAAGCAAAAATGACAGAGAAGGAGAGTGAGGCGGAAAGAGTTGGAGACATCATAAGGTATTAAAGGAAAGTGATAGGAGAGAGAGATATGGGAGAGAGATGGAGGCGACAGAGAGAGAAATGGTGGGAGGAAGGGAGAGAGGGGGGAAGGGAGAGAGGGAGACCCGTGTGAAGCCGGGCTTTATGACTCCATAGTACTAAAACCCATGCGGAGCCGGGCACTTTAGCTGTCTATAATAATAAAACATGAAAGTCCAAAGTCAAAATGGTGCTCAGTTGTGGAATACTCATATGCAAAAAATGCAAAAACTTGAGGCTTGTACAGTATGTGTACAAATAAAAAAGTGAAAAAAAGAGCACTACTAATTGTATAAAGTGAAATAAAGTGTGGAACCTTCACCCAAACAAATAGGTGTATACGGTTACTTATTGTAACCTATAACATAAAGTGTTATACAAGTGAATTACTAATATAAACAACCATACGTGAATAAGTGAAAATAAGATAAGGACAAACCTTAATAATAATATTTGAGTCTGCTGCTGTATAACTTCGGATGGCTCAGCATCCGACAAAGCTAACAAACAAAGAAAATAAAACACAGCGCACAACTCATAGTGAAATCAATAAAAATATATTGAAATAAAGTGAAGGTGGTATCAAATGCACGTGCAAAAAGGTCATTAGTTTAGGCAATACATGAATTTTGGCACGTTACCAACTGGAGTCAGTGTTCACCCAGTCCGCAACAGCAGTCAGGATCCACCTCAGTAAAGATGACCCGTCACAGCTGCAAATGCCGTCTTTAACACAGGACATAATCTTAGTTCCAAAATTGGAGGAGGGTTCAAGTCCTCTGCTTAATGCAAAGCAGCAGCTGCTATGAATGACTATTGCCCTCCGGTTTGTCCATCCGTGATCGGTGTTCGTCACCAGCTAAGGCACCGGGGTCTCACTTCCTGGTCCGCGTCATCCGACCCACGTCATCAAGTGCGTCAGGGATCTTCAGCGGCGAAAACAGCAGAAGATAAACAAAGTCCCGCTTGCGCCAGTAACACGCAGATGTAGATATACAGTAGATGTGCTCACAAACACATAGAGGTATATACCCCATATAGAAACACAATATCTAATATACTACGTGTTTCGTTAAAACTTCTTCCGGGATTATCCAGGGATATTAATAAAAATAAATTAACACTGATTGCTGTTTGGATGCGATTATATTGGTCTGCTATTGGTGTTATTATTCTAACATAAAGCGATAGTCCCACGTGCAGACCATGTGTCTCCTTACTCCTTACTGGATATAATGAATATAACCCAGTATATAGCAGCACTAGTCTAAAGAAATAATTCAGTCTAAATCATAGTTGATACCTAAAGCTTAACACAATGTGTGAGCTCAAATACTAGTATCAGTCTGGGAGTCAGGGAAAGGGAAAAGGCAATTAGGAACCTTGCATAGAGCACCCTGAGATGCTATTCTGAACCAAATGAGTTCCCTATACACAACAGAAGCATAAATAAGCTGTGTACATGCCTCAGGCTGCAGTGTAGTAGGATTGCTGTTAGTGATAGTACAATATGGCAATTAAAGTCATTGGTACTTTGGCCACTGTAAACTGTAAACCCCGCACTCCTCCGCACTGAGTCTCGCACCCCCCCTGGGGGTCACGCCCCCAGTTTGCGCACCACTGCCTAGAATGTGTTCCGTCTGTTGCTAATCAGTTTAGAGGAGATATTCGGATAAATTCCTCTGTAAGTGCACTGACAGAATAGTGCCTAGCGGAACCACACTTACAGTATAGTAAGGAGGGATAGGTGAAACGGTATATATATATAGTATATGAGACACTCACTCACTTTAATATGTAAAAACATAATGGAGGCATAAATGTCACTCGAGTCAATAGCAAGCCATGACATCATCCATTGCGGAATCCTATTGGCTAGCGTGAGCGGTACATTTAAACTGCACAGGGATACCAGCACCCCTTACAGAGGTAAGTATCCCTGAACGCAGGGGTTCCCCGGAGCTGAAATTAACACAGTTCAGCTCCAGAGACTCCTTCTTCAATCCGTAAATTCTAAAAAAATGCAGCCTGTTCTGCTGCTTTAAACAGGCTGTTGCATTAAAGCCAAACCTGGGCTAAAGAAACATTAAGCTACTGTAACACCCACTTTTTGCCCATTAAAACGCCTGATCAGCTTGAGATTGGTTACATTGTGAAACTGAGCAAAACTCTTCACTGTAGATAAGGCCAGGTCCCGCTGGCTACTGCAGCACCCGCTGTGGCAGATGCTGCAGCAACAAGAGCCGCCCCTCAATGGGGCCAGGCCCGCTGCGAGGGGTGAGCCACCGCGCCGCGTGCCGAGTTTTTCAGGGATACCTGAAAATTGAGCTGGCCACAGGCGACGAAGCGCTAGGCCACGACCCCCGTCGGTTCAGCCAATGAGTGCGAACCTGCCAGGTGATGTCACGGTCGCACCCCCATCCCTCCCCCGTCACGCCCCCCACTGTCTTCCCCCCTGCAGCTCACTGCAGACCGGGAGACTCGAAACTACAGGTTAACATTTTTGGGAAATAAAAAAGCAATATATCCCATCCTATTGCAAATCCAACTACAATGATATTTGTATGTAATGTTAGCAGAGTGTTGATATGACCACCAGTTTGAACCCCCTTTACTGTCAGCAGGAACAGCAGCCATTGCTCACTAATGCCCCTCCTCTAGCAGTGAAAGGGTTATCCCATATGAAAACCTATAAGCACTTCCACTTATTGTGTGAGAGGGGCACTTTGTCAAGAAAGGGAACATGAGAATCAAAAAACACCAAACTTCGATATCCTGTACTGTTAAATTAGGTTATGTGTTTTTCTTAGCATGGGACCTATAACTCATTCGTTCTGTGCGCAGTGGTAATGCTTAATGCAATGTTCAATGCAAGCCGTTCTCAGACCATATTATAGTGCCCTATGGGATAAATAAAAGATTAGGCTAGACAGGAAGACACCATAATGTAAAATAAACAATGTAGAGTGACCATATTACGATACAAAAACACAGTAACTGTGATTGTGTCACTACACACTGTAAATCTGGGAATTGTTGCCAATATAGCCATTTTATTAATAAAATAAGTAGATTCAAGATGAAGATACCCCTGTGAACAAGAAAAAACATTTCATGGATAATTAACATCAAACTAAAAAACGTATGTACTGTATAGAGTAATATAACTGACAGAGCACAGACACGTGGTTTACATCATAAATGTAGAGGTGTGAATTTTTGGGCCATTTTGTATTTTAAAATAGTAATTTGTGAGGATGTATGTGGAGGTGCAGTATTGGAGGACGGGATAAACTTCCCTCCTGAGGTACAGTAGTAAACGAAAAGTGCTTATGAGCAGTACAAGAAAACCATAAATAGGGAAAAAAACAGTGATTCCCATTTTACTTAATGAAATAGTCTTGAGCACCAGCGGTAGGCTCTCCTCTCCTTCCCCGATTACCACTTTCCTCCCCCTCCCCCCCCCCCCATTCTTCTCTCCTATCGGCCGGCTCGTGACATATGGGTAAGGAGGAGGGCTTCGAAGGGGAGGTTTTATTACACCTGAGCAGGTGCGGGAAATCATTCCGCGCTCTGCCAGGAAAGTTCCAACTTAGCCTTCCCTTTGTTACTGTACATGATGGAACTGTGTTGATGCATGTACAGTACTTGTTGAGTTTTTTTTTTTTTTAAAGAAGCCAACATAAAAGTAAAAGACTGATGTCTGTTTTAATCTTGTGAGGTGTGCATTTTGGGGAGTGTTGTTTTTCTCACGGGTTTCGGCGACTGTTGGGGGTTAGGCACGGGTTAACCTTGCCTGACGGGGACCTGTGGTATGGTAAAGCCCATGGCAGCTGTGATTCGCGAGTGGGCAGGGCTCTTTGTGCATTGGGTTCCTGGGGCCCACTTGCCTGAATGGCCATGCCTGTGCAGTCCCCATCTTTGGGGTGTTACGGGCCATGGTTTGAGTACCATTGGCCTCTACCCAGTGGGAGAGCACTCTAGCATTGTTGGCACTTAACAAGTTATGTTATTTCTTTAATAAAAGCTGCAGCCTTTGTACCTCCAGTCCTTTGTTTGTGTTCATTTACTATATTACGGGTTTATAGATATACACTGGGACAGGGGGGAGAGCTCCACCACAGGCTCCAATGTCAAGAACTATAGCAGCTGTTATTTAATTGTCCTATTTCATTTTTTAATTGCATAGCATAAATCTGTGCAGACATTTAATATCAAAATAGAAGAATCTTAAATAGCACACTCACAAGTGTAGCTAGAAATAGCGCATGTAGAGATAAATTATCTCAGCAGATTAATACATATCTTGGGCCTTGATGTTGCATGACAATGATAGGCAATCCTGGCACCAATGAGTATTTGAGAGTCCAACAAGTACTACAATTGGGGATGTGAGAGAGATGATCTCTGTGGGGAAAAACGGGAGGAGGGGAGGGGGGCAGGGGTGAATACTGTCACCAAATGGTAGTCCCGGTCCAGAACCGCACAGCTAGGTACTTTGAGAGGCTTTACTGGTACCATCCATAGGGTGAATCTCCTTATCCAGGGTGCCGTCTGTATCAAATTAGAGCTGTGGGAGCAATTCACTCTGTCCTGCTGTATATCTGTGTGTAGAGACAGCCCAGTGCTGGTATCCGCGATTGGCTGTATGCAGGAAAAGCTGAATCTCAGGACTCAACTAGGCTGTGACGTCACCACGTATGTTATGCCCCAATGCGTTTGGTCATCAACGTAACTTTGCTTTGATTATATATATATATATATATATATATATATATATATATATATATATATATATTTATATATGTGCTTTTATTATCTCTAGTCCAATTTCTTGCAGAATTGAAGTTCTTGTACATACAGTGTCTGCATTTACATAGATTGGCATATTTTGTTTGCTTTAATATTATTGTATTTTAGTTTCAATTTTCTTTAAATATGCTTTATAAGTTTATTCATATATTAGATATGGTTAGGCTTTGTTTGGTATTATAGCAGTTTCCATGGTTACATCTATAGAGTATATAAGAGCAGAAGTGTCCATAGACCCCCTGATTAAGAGAACTGAGTTTAAGAAACACGTAGGGAACGGTATCATAGTTTGGTAGTATCCCAGATGAGTGAAAACTGGTACCGTAATGGCAGAGCCCCCACGTGACACGGAACTCGGAGTCGAGAACGCGAGACACGGAAGCAAGCCACAGATACACATTCTGCGTGCTATTTTAAACAGTGAAGTTTATTAGTTTGATTACTTGTTTATTTCTGTATACAATATTTTTCTTACATCGCTATGAAGTACTTTTTTTCCTTTTCTTTTTTGCGCTTTGTTCTTTCCTCACGTATCCTTGGGTGAGAATGGTCGACTCAGCATTGGAGCAGCACTAAAGACCTCCACGCAGCTGATAAGTTATATATTCTTATCATAGCGACCTCTGAACACTCGCGTGAACTATTGAACTGAATGTATTATCTGGGACAAAAAGTACGGTGTTACAGACAGCATTCCTAAGTAGAATATAGTTATAAAATGATAGGTGCACGGGAACAATAGGAGGGACCCTTAATATTCATCTTTCTTCTTCAGTATTCCCCACCAGTTTTTGGGAACAACAAATATTGTTATAATCTTTTATTTGTATTGCGCCAACATATTATGCAGTGCTGTACAATGTGGGAGGTTAGACAAAAAAAAATTTTTTGACAAAAGAGTACATACAGATGTAACGCCGTTTACTTTTGCTGGGGTCTCGCGGAGTGCGTCTGATCTCCCGATGTTTTGTCGGTTGCTCGCATAATGTTTATGTTTTAGCGTTGGTTGCAATACTCTGCAGTAATCATAGGTGGCGCTAGTGTGTCTTCAAATCTAAATGCAATGTAACCTGTCCCTTATTCCTGTTCATTTCATATGATATGATATCCCATATATTTAAATGTAACCCACTTATTCCCCGTAAAACTTCAGATGACTACGAAGTATTTAGAAAATATGATTTTTTTTAAAATTAAATTACTGTTAATGACAGTTTAGAGATAATGCACAAACACTTAGTGAAAATACAATAATACAATGTTCTTCGATCTTCTTCCAAATGTTCTTCCAAATCTTCTTTGACTGACAACTTCTTCGGACTAGCTCTTGGACACTTTCAACTTAAAATGAGAATGTTAAATATTAATAATCTAGAAGATGACATTACATTATGTGATACGCACACTACCGATAAACTTGTATGTGCATGCATGTTTCTATAGAACCTGGTTGAAACGCATATACATGTCATTGAATTTCTGCGCAAATGTGATTTTCTATGGAACCTGGTTGTAACACACATGCATGTCATTGAATTTCTATGCATGTGAGTTTATATAGAGCCTGGTTGAAACGCATATGCGTGTCATTGATTGTCTGCACATGCGAACTGTACAGTATGTAAGAACTGTATTGAATGCATGCACAGTACGGGTATTGACAAAAAGACAGATGCATAACATTACTTGACAGTATCGCTGTATGTGTTTCCTGCACGAACACAGTGCTGATGCTCATCAGCCTGCCAAACCTGCAAAACAAAAATGAAAACAAGAATGAAAGAATTACTAAAATATGACTTTTTGAAATAGTACAATCTTCAGCTGACATCTTCTTCTTGCTGTCTCTTTTACTAAATATAGAGAATTGTAGGCGCTAACAATCATTTGAGGATATTGATATTTAAAACAACAATATCAATTTGTGCAAGTTGCAATATCTTGTATACAAGATATCTTGCAATATAAAGTGCAATTCAAAGTGCGATATCAAAAGTGCAAATGGTCTTATTTCCTGTGATTATAGAAGCCAAAGACAAAGGAATTCCAATTTCTTCAATTTTATAGTGAAAAGAATATCTTGTGACGCTTATAGCGAGGAAAAGAAAAAGATTTGTAATAAAATGAGAAATGCTACAACATGTGGGACAGAGAGAAATTCACATGGTGAGTATTTACCTCACATACACATATTTCTTTACAGATTTTAAAGTCAAATAAGATGATTGGTTTCCTTTCTTGCAAAAGTTTCACAGGTATAAATATATTCTGTGGTTAGGTGCCTTTCAGATAAGGGGACACCAAAAGAGAATGAAAGGTATTTAATAAAAAAAATCATCATTTCAAAACAGGTTTGACATTTACAAAACAGTCCTTAGAAGTCTCGAGGGAGGTTATAGAGTATTCCAAATGTAATTTCTCTGATAATTGTAAGAGGGAGAGTTTCAGTTATGCAGCATTTCTTTAGAGCTATTTAACTCTCAGCCATTAGTTTAAATACCTTGGTGTTTCAGCTGTATTTGAGCTGTTCCTGTGTGCGGGTCAGCTGTTGTGAATGCTAATACATTTGGTGTTCCGGTTATCCCTCTGTCCACTTGTTCTTGTAAGATCATATGGGACACAAAGAAGGGAAATCTTAACCATGCCTAGACCATCGATATGTGGCAGTTGATGCAGTAGAGAGATTCCTAGCATCTTAGCTATTAAGCTGTTCCTGCCTTGATATTTTAGCAACACATGTTTGGGATCTTTTCCTACGCTTTGAATAGAAAAAAAACGTGTTTTCTGTGACAATGTGCCTCTTTGTTTCGTCTGTTCCTCTATTTACCTGCTCCAATGGAGTTTATCCAAGACAGGACAGGAAATCTTATCAGTGTTGGGCTTGTCAGCGGTAATCAGCTGGAGGATTCATGACGTCTTGGAGTCTCAGCTGTTTCTGCATCTCATTGAAACTCCCCGCTCTGAACTGAGAAAGTACGGTGGCCACACAGGTTCAATTCAACGCATTTCTCCAGTTTGGCTTCTTCACGGTATTGATGCTCATCAGCCTGCCAAACCTACAAAACAAGAATTAAACAATGACTAAAATATGACTTTTTGAAATAATACAATCTTCAACTGACTTCTTCTTGATATCTCTTTTATTGTACATGTTCAAATGTTAAATAATTGCGATAATGTTTTTTAGAGAAGAAAATACTGTAGATGCATGAATTACACTACATTACCTAGCAGTATCGCTGGATGTGTTTCCATCAGCCCACCAAACCTAAAAAAACATGAATGAAGACAAGAATTAAACGATGACTACAATAAAGTAATTAATTTAAAAAAAATCTGTAAAACTGTATTTACAGTATTAGATTAAAACATTTTTTTTTTAAAACTGTATTTATTCTGTTCATAAATTTGTCTTCTTCACTCGGAAGACTCCACCAGCCCACAGTCCTCTGATGCCACCCAGTGTGGAAGGGGCAGGCGGGATTTGCTTGCTAGAATATAAATGGGGCATGGGGGGCTGCTTTGTCTATGCATCCATCCAGGCGATAGTGTGGCCAAATCCCACATCTCTTCTGTGAACACTGAATACATGTAAATATTACAGAAGAAATTAGTCTGTTTGCATTTTAAATGTTTTTCCGTTACAATGTTTTTATTTCAGTGAGACTCCCATAGAGTAGTATAAAAGTAGAACAGTGTACAGTATGTCTCACAGTGACCACTCCGATTGAAAAGTTAAAAAAGTAGAAAACACTGTTTTACAATGGGTCACTGTGCATTGCATTTACAATGTTTTGCAGTTACCACGTTTTTATTTCAGTGAAACTACTGTAGTATAAAAATGTAATAATGTATACAGTACATTTGTGTGCCCACTCAGATGAAAATATATAAAAAAGTAGAAAATATTACTTAGTAACTTTGCCTATACTTCCTATATTTACAGAAATAAAGGCTACAGGGGGTGTATGTATGCTTTGTCTATGCGCATGTGTGTGTATGGAATGCATATGCATGTCATTAAATTGGGGGGGGAAATTTCAGAGGAGGTGGGCTAGTGGCGGGGCGTGAGTTTCTCTACACATGAGGGAAAGGCTGATAAGTGAGAAGCAACATTGGCCACTGGTATTTGGCCAGGGTGGGGTGGGGAGGGGGGTGGATGTTCATTTGATAGAGTCTAAGTGGGATTGGGAGACTTCTTTGTGAACAAGTTAAAAAAAAAAGTTTCAGTGAAACTACCTGAGTATAAAAGTCTAATAATGTATACTGTATGTCTATATGTGCCCACTCCGATCAAAATAAAATCTCAAGAGTATTAAAAAAGTTGAAAATATTTTAATAGTTTTTAGACTTTAATCGACATCTTCTTCTGGCTGTCAGTTTGTCAGTGTCATTCTGTAAAATTGGAGATTGTACCTATTAATAAACAGAAATAATACATGCTTCAAGTACACTGTCCACACTAGGTGCATGCAGGTCTTTGAATGTAAAGTAGGCACATGCATGGTCTATGGAATGCATATGTGGGTCATTTGGAATGACAGTTCTACTGAATGCAAACTTGTGTAATCTTATATTTACCTTGATTTCAACACAGGCTGAAAATTGGGTGGCAGCAACCCATTGTTGATGCAAGGGGTGTGCTGTACGTTGTTGTTCAAGTTGATCATGTAGTTGGGATGTAGATTCATCGAGTTTTTGGAGTTGGTTGGTTGGTACTGTCACGAAAGACCAGGACTAACACACCAGGGATCAATTCGCCAGACAGAAGCACAGGGTTTATCAAATTAATTTATTGGGAAAAGAAATATCCACAGCTATTTACAGCAAAACAACACACACACTTAGAACTGGGAACTGGGGTACCCTATAAACCTAGATGCAGGGATCTACATCAAGAGTTATCCTGTGCTCCCTTCCCTGCAAAATTCTCTGCAGCGTCTCCCCATTACAGCTCCTTGCCAAGCTGCTTCTTCTTAAGAATCTCTTCCATAACTAAAAAATCTGAGCTCACAGCTAACAGAGATCTTATCTCCTCTAGCTAGGAGTGTGCAATATGACCCCAGACCCTGATTGGTGGTGGGAAAGGCAACACAAACTCAGTTACATGAAGAGCCTTACTTGGGAAGATCACAGCCCGCTTGTAACAGTCCATCTGAAAACAAAAATCAACCCCTGGTCCATGAAGTGCTGGAACCAGGCTACAGAATACATATACACAAATAACATAATACAAATGTATTACTGACAGGTAGGATAATGGCAGGCTTTACCTTTATTAAAAGCAGTCACATTTACCCCTACTGTCAAAGGTACTGGTAATGGTATTGGGACAGATACTTGGGTTGGAGCAGGTACTCGGGTGGGGGGCAGATTGGAGTAATCGCCTCGGGAAGGTCTATTATTCAGTCTCTTTCTCCTTTTAAAGTTGCCATCATCGAACATACCCATCCATGATGCAGGCAGTGCCCAGCACCCACCCCTCTTGTCAGGGCACGGTGTTCTAATAACGCAATCATTAATGCTTAAGTTGTGTTGAATAGAATTCCTCCAGCCTTTGTGGCTTGGTGTTTTTGTGTAGAATGGGTAGATATCAGATTGAGACGCACTCTTATCTGTCCCGACTTGAATTGCTCAATATATCATATAGGCATACCTGCAAGCCGATCTTGTGTGGCACGGAGAAAGCGACATGTCCCATGCCATGTACAGTATCGCACAAACGTTATGAGACAGATTTAGTTAATGCATAGAGTTTTTTAATAAAGTGTGAAACTGCAACAGTAGAGATGTACAAGGTCATTAGACAAAGAGACGTGTACATTTTATCTTGTATTCAGACACCTGTGAGGTTACTACTAAACTGTACTGGAGCATTCGGCGTATCATAGGCGAAGATATCCAGTGTGCCACCTGCCGGCCATGCACTGTACTGCAACAACATAAATAACGGCACAAATAATTCTGGCTGACCGTGGACGAGGGCCGTGTGGCTCACTGCAGCTTGTTAGAATTAGAGTTAGAAGAGGTGTGTTTTGGGATCAGACATCCGAGTTCTCATCTTCCTCCGCCAGGGACCTCTCTGGGAAAAACCGTTGACATATGGTAACATACTGTACAGTAGGGCCCCACTACTAAGTTCCAGACCCCTGCCGAAAAGTGAAAATTGCCGAAAAGTGGAATATAGCCTTTGTTTTTGAACGTTTGAAAAATTGCCAGAATGCAGAGAGACGCAGAGCACAAATGCTGTAAACACAATAATCACCGACAATAAAATGGTGCCTGACGCCCTTTCCGGACACAGCTGCTGAACGCGTCATGGCGAAAACCACCGAAAAAGCGGAACAAGCGCAGAAAAGAAGGAACATGGATATAATTCAAAACCGCCATATTAGCGGAACGCCGAGAAGCGGAGCACCAAAAAATGGGGCCCTACTGTACAGAAATTTCTGTTTTTGTTTTATCCTTTTATTTTAAGAAACTGCTCTGCTTTTATCATAACTGTATTTCCTTGCCTTTTTTTTTGCAACTTAAACACTATATTTTTATATATGCTCAAACAAAACTTTAATAAGTGATGCTTTAGGCTCTGAATAAACTATTTGCATGCTTTGTATAAAGTACATTTTTGTACACATTTTGCTGCAACAAATTTGTTGTGTTAACTGCATAGTTTTCTTTAATAAACAGGGACCTGAGACTCTGCAAATTTCATATTTGATATTTCTTGTGTGTTAGCAGCGCATATTGTAGATATGATTGCAATAGAGTAAAGGGTAAATATTAACTCATGGAAAGTACCTTGTGGAGGCGAAAGGTGAGTTGGCTAGAGTAGCCGTGTGTATTAAGCGTCATTGCAGATATAAGTCACATGCTCACAAGTGTGCTGTTTGTGATAGATGGTATATTGGGACGGAGTGAGGGGGATATTGCTCATTTGAGGGACCTTTGCAGAAGGTGAAAAGTGGGTCAGCTAGGTACCTGTGTATTAACCCTTGTCCCATATGCAGGTCACATGCTCACAGGTGTGCCGTATGTGACATTGACCAATAGCAATAGAGTATTAAGCTATATAAGGAATTGGAATGGCAAATCAAGCACACAATTGAGTCTGTCCCTAACAACCTTTTTTCTACTTACTGTAGGTAGTAGAAGTTGAGATGCTACTTTCTTGCACACTGAGGTGTCAACTCATATCTGCATTTGAAATTGTGGTGATTGATACTGTATATTCCAAAACTGACTGAAGTTGTGAAAAGACAATTTCAAAGAAGATTCCTTCCCTTTGGGTATTCAATCAGTCAGAACTATCTGAAAGCCCAACATGCATAAACCTCTTATAATGTTGAGAAGCCAGGTGTGAAACCTAGGCGATTTTCTAAGTAAACCAGTTAACGAGTACAAGCCAAAATGTGTTACTGTACATTAAATATAAATAATCAGTGAAAACATGAATGAAAATATTTTTTAGGACTCTACAGTGTGATTTTTTTTTTCTTAAAAGCATATTTCCTCACAAAAATCTAAACCAGCATGTCAAATAAAGTAGTTCAAATGATTAAATAATGTTGGTAGTTTCAACTGTCTGCTGCCACACAAGAGTTACATTCCTTAGTCACTTTTAATCAAAACAATCTGCAGCCAGGGGCGCTAAGTAGATGCCCAGCAGCTGGTGGTGGTTAAGCAGTTACTTTCTCAAACTGAATCTATTAGAAAGGGTCGAGATATCTGTAGAATGTGCACAGAGCTTAACAATTGTTCTCTCTGCAAGCATGTGTAGTGGAGTTGTGCATAGTGAAATGATTTCCAATGCTCTAAAAAATCTGGCAGCAAGACGTTTGAATACAAAAGGTCAACAGGTATGAATAATCACTCAAGCCAAGCTTTAAACAATTTATTTTTCAAATGACTTATCTTTCTCAAGCAAAAAAAAATGGGCAACATAAATAATATTACGATCTGGTTTTTATTAGATGTTGTGCTGCTATTGAAAACTGTAGAGACATTGGGGTCAATTACCAACACCCATTTTTTTTCTTGCTAATTGAATGTCATGGTTGCTTTAGTTTTAGGAAGACTTACATTTACCATCCTAATTGTAGATGAAAGAACTTGACAAATTTGTGCTGCTTTGTGGGTCACTTAAAGTGACTATACCTTTTGGGGGGAAGGGTTGTTATTTTTTTCACTAAAGTAGGTTTGAAGCAGGGGGCCTCCAGAGCAGAACCATATTGATTTCAGCTCCAGAGACCCTCTGCTTCCTGAGATACATGTACTTACCTCTAAAGATGCTACCAGTAGAAGCTCTGGCTGGACACAGAAAATGTCTATATATCTATCCTGTTGGCCAATAGGAAGCCACAACATCATCCCTTGCATCTTCCTATTTGCCCGTATCCCACAAGACCTTTAAACATGACAGAGATACCCACATCACCTTCCCCTTCCAATATAAGAATCTCAGGGAACAGGTAGTCCCCACAGTTGAACTCAATGTGGTTCAGCTCTGGAGCCACTGTGCTTCAAACCTATGGGAAGATTTTTATTTTTTATGGCAAAGCTCCTTTACTACCCAGTGGTAACAAAAATAAGTCCAAACAAGCAAAATTAATAATAAACGCCCCATATTTACTACAAATTGCTTTTAATTAATGTGTGGGGGCGAATTACAGAATTTGCATGAGGTACTGCATTCCTTCTTTTGTTCATATGTCTATGACACACTGATCTTTCATATTCTTCTATCTTGTCTCTCTAGTTATACCAGTCATTTTGTTAGCAAACATGCCTGATGTAGCAGGCGTTATCGCACGCGCCTATTAGGTGCAATAGCTCATTGGCTTCGCCTCTTTTTCACACGCCTAATAAATACATAACAGTGTCTGCTCTCACAGGCACGTTGTGTGTGTCCCACTGCCACCTGGAAGTGGGAGAAATAATGGCTGCTACAGTACACCTGTCTCACAAAAATATAGTCTATTTTATATAAACAAAAATAATAATAACATGCCGACAGTGGTGCATAACCAAATCAAGAATCTAGACACGTCTCCCACTGATAAAGCACTGATTGTTAGCGCAAAACGAATTAAGGTACTTACAGTACAGTAGTTTTGTTGCTTCGGATTAATTTAAGTACAATTTTCTCAGAGCAGAGCTGACTGTGAAAGAAAGAAGGGAAGCATTCTGACACGTCAGAAATACCACATAACCGAGGAAGAATACAGCAAGAAAGCTATTTGCGTAAATGCTTCCCAAAAGCAAAGAAAGGGGTATGAATAATTGAAGCAATGTGTGGTTATATTTCAGTCCAATGTTAGAAGCCACAAAGATGGAACGGGAAGAAGGCTGCCTGTGTGATTCATTCCCAATATAGTTCCTACGTTGATGTATGTATGTATAACTTTTATTTATATAGCGACATCCAATTACATAGCGCTTCACAGCAGTAATACATGCGACGTAATGATATAACATATAATGGGAATAAGCACTTCAGACATGATAGTAACAATAAGAAAGGGAGTCCCTGCCCCAAAGAGCTTACAATCTATGTGGTAATTAGGGAGAATTTACAGAGACAGTAGAAGGGTGTTATGGTAAGTGAGTCTGCAAGGGGTTAGGGTCAGTGCATCCAAGATGTATAGTATCAGCCAGGGAGGCCACCCATATGCTTTGTTAAAGAGTGTGATTTTAGACAGGTCTTAAAGGTGGAGAGAGAGGGTGCCAGTCGGATATTGAGGGGAAGGCATTCCAGAGGTGTTGGGTAGTAAGAGGTTTTAGGTGGGAGAGGGCTTTAGATACAAAAGGGTTAAACAAAAGATATCCTTGAGCAGAAGGCAACAGTTGGGCAGGTGCATAGCGACAAATTAGGGCTAAGATGTAAGGAGGGGCAGAAGAGTGTATACTAAAAGCGAGGAGGAGAATTGTGAAAGGCATACAGAGTTTAATTAGAAGCCAGGAGAGGGATTTCAGCAGCAGAGATGCGGAGACAGAATTAGGAGAAAGTAATTCTAGCAGCAGCATTTAGGATAGATTGTAGGGGAGACAGGTGAGAGGCAGAAAGGCCGGGCAGTAGAAGGTTACAATAGTCAAGACAAAAGAGTATGAGGGTCTGGATTAGAATTTTAGCAGAAGAGGGACAGAGGAAAGGGTGTATCTTTGCAAGGTTACAGAAGTAAAAAGTAGTGACGTCATCGGAGTAGCGACATCCTTCCACACACTACGGCCTGTATGCTGGTGTTTTCTTTCCTCTTGTCTGTGATGGTCCGCCGTGACCAAACACTGTTCGATAGGAGAGAACAGATCCATATTTCCAAGATGAGTACCTGGCAGTCATGTCTATGCACCACCATTTGACATGACTGAGATACAGATATCAATAGTGGAGTATAGCATTGTCTGACTTAGTCTGTATTTGCATTAGGCTAGACAAATGGCATCTACAACATGGCAATTTTTCCATGTCCGTAGCTCTACTATAATACCTACTGGGGTACTAATAGTCATATTGTGTACACCCATACGATTTGTGACAATATATACAACATTATGTCTGGCTCTACACACCTTTGACTGTTTACTTATTAACTTTTTACTTAATGTATTAGATATCCGTTATCTGCAGTGTATTTACCCACAAGTTGAGATACTGCACTGTAGGGGTTACACATCAGCTGTGCTCCTATTTGCTCTTTTTACAGCCATCCTGTATTGGATGTCGCAGTAGATCTATTGGGGACTATTATATACATCTGGACCAAAAAAATTTGTGGTCCTATTGTCAAGATTGGGCTTAGGCCCCATCCCCGTGACTTACCTCGCGACGTCACAAGTGACGCGCGTCAGCTGCAACCTCCGTGCAGGCGCCGGCTGCTAGGAAGGGAAACACCGAAGGGACCATCTCCAGACTCCATTCCCGTGACGACATGGGCAGCACACGGCGCACGCTAGCTACGCACAGACACCGCGCGGACACAGGCAAGCATGGGGTTAAGTCACCCAACTATTCCACAGCTGCTACTCACTCCACACCCACCTAAGTACACAGTATACCTGTGATTACTTATTGCTCACAGCTCCCTGCTGCTTCTCCATTGGCTGCTTGTTCCTTATAGGCTCAGCCAGTCCTCTTGCAAACTGGCTGAGCATAAACTCTGTTCTTGTGACTTGTGCTTACCTCTAGCTTTTTCTGTCCTGCCTTTGCCTTGACTTGCTCCCTGTATATTGACCTCAGCTTACACCCTGACTCCTGCCTTCTCTGACCCCTGGACCAAGGCTATGGATACGACTATTCTACATTCTATAACCCTGGACCCCGGCACCGCACAACGACAACCCGATCTCTCCAATCCTAGACCACGGCAACTACCTCGACCAATCTGACTTCTCCTTCCCTGAACCAGCTACACGACTACCACTCTGCACTCCGGACGTGGCTGCTCGGTTGCAGGTCGGTGGCTATCAATATCCCCACCTCAGCTTTGCGGTCCAGCATTGTTTGTGGTGAGCGCTCGTTACACCTATGAGATGTTAGATAGACACTAATACCCCTATTTACACTTACTCCTCTACGGGGAATTTTATGTACTTTTATTACCATTCATTGTATTTAGCTTACTATTATGTGTTTATATTAAGATGTGATAAAATTTTTATTATTTTTGTTTTTAATATTATGATCCTTACGGTCACTTCAACTGCCCTCACAGATAAACTATGTGGTGGACCACTGCTGTCCTATATATTTACTTTTTGAGTGCAGTAATTGGGGATTCTTTCAATCCCACTTGGATCAATTCTGTATAGTACTTGAAACCAAGCAAGCACTGCGTTCCTATAAGCGCATCTACTGTACAATGCTGTTCTAGTGCTGCAATCTGCTTTCCACAAAATTCAGAATAGAACAACCAAGTTGCGTCTAAGAAGTGTGATCCAAATCCAGTCATGCTACCGTGCCCATGTTGCCCAGAACATGTTCCTAACCATGAAATCAGCCGCCATAAATATTCAGTCTATCTTTAGAATGAGGAAAAAGGAGAGAGATCCAGCGCTACACGGATTTCAAAATAATGAATTTATTGTGCCACACGACGTTTCGACCAACAGGTCTTTTTCAAGTGACAAGGCACTTGAAAAAGACCTGTTGGTCGAAACGTCGTGTGGCACAATAAATTCATTATTTTGAAATCCGTGTAGCGCTGGATCTCTCTCCTTTTTCCTCAGTGTACTTTGGAAATTCCTGGCAGGTACTTCTTTGAACCAGCAGCACCGGTAAACTGTATGTATTTGTTTATATATTGTGGTGTGCAGCCTTAACCCCCCTTTACATTGATATCTTTAGAATGAGGCATAAATGTATCCGTTATCGCACGCTGCGAGAGGCGTCACTATTTTTCCAATGGTGGATTCGTGCGAATAGATTAATGCATCTAAAAAGAGAAGCACAAGACTATGAATTTGCCGGCTGCAAAAAAGAGATGCCACGGGTTACAGTCAGAGTTGATGAGAACGGCACCAATGTTGAAGTGCTGAAGTTCAATAATGCTGAACTGGTCTCAGATGATATTGCCCGTGACATGGAGGAGGAGAAAGCACGGTGCCTGGAAAAGCTGGTTGCCAAACGAGTAGAAGAAGAGTTGGAAAAACAGAAAGGGAAGTTTGAGCGAGAAGTTCTCCGCAGAGTTGAGGTAGCTAAGTGCATTATGGAAAAGCAGTGGTTCAAAGAACTCGAGCAACAAAGGCTGGCTAAGCTAACTGCACAAAAAGCAAAAGAGGAAGAAGAACAGGCAAAATGTGCCGAGCTACCGTTAATACTTGGAGACACTGTTTGAGTAAACTGTCACCGATGTCCTCTTCACCATTACTAAACGTTGTGGCGGTGAACTGATAAAGAGGTAGCGAATTTCTGTGCTTCATGTCTCGAGTACCAGATAATTGCACCAAAGGGGACAACCACAGTTACTGATAGAAGCGAAGATGGTCTTGAGAAAAGACATTACACTTAGGAAAACTGTGAAAATTCAGAGACAGAATGTTCAAATATTGGAAATGAAAAGCAACATAATTCAGCACCAGCTTTGAACAGTTCCATTGTCGCCGCTCATTGCTTTGGGATAGCAATAGAGAACCAAACCATTGGGTCGCATCGGATGTCGGACTGTGAGAAAGACACAGAAAAGACTGAAGAGAAGTTTGGAGGCTTGATGGAATGAAAATCAAAAAAAGAAGGAAAAATAAATTAAACTCTGTGTTCTCCTGCAGCGAAAACTGCATTTATGTGGCTGGGGAGCTGTCGCCAAAAATAACACATATGTCGAAGTGTAAAGGTGACTAAAAATCTTTATGTTTCCTGAAAAGCGTGTCCTTAAGGAGCTTTGATCGTGGATACAGCCAAAAGAAGACACGAGACCACATGAACTACTGTACTGTTTGCTTTGGATCGGTGACGATTATAATCAAAAGATTGATGTGACAACTACTGACAAAGATGGAGCTGAATGTGAAGTTGTCCATTGCATGTGTAAGATGTAGGAAGAAAATGACTCCCATCAAAATGCTAGGAAAACAATCACGATGCACCAGCCACTTGGGGATGTACAGTGAGTAAGGGACGTCCTTGGTAGATTTCAGCTGAAGGTGAGCCGACTACAACCTCCAGGAAAACCTCACCAAAGGAGGCTTCCCTTCAAGATGAATCTTGTCCCCGGAAGGGGGAGGGGGTGTGTTTTGATGAGTGCATGTAGGACAACACTCTGAAAGGGGTGGTAACTCCCTCACTCTGCCAGTATCGGAAGACCACATACTAGCTGTCTGGTCTACTAGTGGGTTTCTAGTCCACTCCTGATTACAGCAGGGTTAAAAAGGCTTGGAATTACTCTTTGACAGTTGTTCCAGAACCAGAAGGAAAGCCAGAAGGAGTCCATTTCCGCAGGCTCAGTTCCACAAGATTGGCGTAAAGCAGATGTGGTGCCTATATTTTAAAAGGGAACTACTGGATAACAACCAGGAAATTACAGACCTGTAAGCCTGACATCAATAGTGGGGAACCTACATTACTTGAATGTTTAATATGGGATAATATTCAAGAATACCTAATGGAAAACAAAATTATTAGTAATAGTCAGCATGGATTTATGAAGGATAGGTCATGCCAAACTAACCTGATTAGTTTATTTGAGGTGGTAAGTAGGAATTTAGACCAGGGTAATGCAGTTGATATGGTCTACTAAGATTTTGCAAAGGCTTTTGAAATATTTGCACCTGGATTGAAAGCTGGATACAGCATAGACAATAGAGAGTTGTAATAAATTGAACATTTTCAGGTTGGGCTAAAGTTGTGAGTGGAGTACCTCAAGGTTCTGTTATGGGACCGCTGCTTTATAACTTGTTAATTATTGACCTTGAAGTTGATTGATTAGAGCGCAAAGTCTACATCTTTTCTGATGGCACTAAATTGTGTAAGGTAGTAGAATCAGAGCAGGATGTAATTTCTCAACAGAAGGACTTGGATAGACTGGAAACTTGGACAGTTGAGATTTAATACAGATAAATGTAAAGTTATGCATTTGGGAAACAAGAATAAACAGGCAACTTACACATGAGATGGGGATAAATTAGGAGAATCCTTGATGGAGATGGATTTAGGAGTGCTTGTACACAGCAGGCTTAGAATAGTGCCCCAAATCATGCAGTATCTGCAAAGGCAAACAAGATCTTATCTTGCATTAAACGGGCGATGGATGGAAGGGAAATAAACATAATTATGCCCCTTAATAAAGAATTAGTAAGACCACACCTTGAATATGGAGTACAATTTTGGGCACTTCTCATTAGAAAAGACATTATGGAACTAGAGAGTGCAGAAAAGAGCCACCAAATTAATAAGGGGATGGATAATCTCATTTATGAGGAGAGGCTAGCTAAATTAGATTTTTTACATTAGAAAAGAGGCGTCTAAGAGGGGATATGATAACTATATACAAATATATTCAGGGACAATACAAGGAGCTTTTAAAAGAACTATTCATCCCAAAGGCAGTACAAATGACACACGATCATCACTTAAGGTTTGAGGAAAAAAGATTTCACCAGCAACAAATGAAAGGGTTCTTTATAGTAAGGGGAGTTAAAATGTGGAATTCATTACCCATGGAGACTGTGATGGCAGATACAATAGACATGTTAAAAAAAAAGGTTGGACATCTTTTTAGAAAGGAAAGGTTTACAGGGATAATAATAGCATGTTCTTGTATAGCGCTGCTAGTTTTACATAGTGCTTTACAGAGACATTTTGCAGGCACAGGTCCATGCCCCAATCTATGTTTTTGGTGCCTGAGGCACAGGGAAATAAAGTGATTTGCACAAGGTCACAAGGAGCCGACATTGGGAATTGAACCAGGTTCCCCTGGTCTTTAGTCACTGAGCTGCTCCTTCTCCCTTCTCAGGGATATACCTAATAAGTAAACATGGGAAGGATGTTGATCCAGGGAATAATATGATTGCCAATTCTTTGAATCAGGAAGGAATTTATGTTTCTTTTTACGAGATATCATTGGATGATGTTTCAATGGAGTTTTATGTTTGCCTTCCTCTGGATCAATATACTGTACTGTAAGTACAAATATAAGATAATGCATCTGTTGTCTGAATTTAGCATAAGTTGAACTTGATGGACGTATGTCTTTTTTCAACCTCATCTACTATGTAACTACAGTATGTAACTATGTAACAGGGAGAGGCAACTGACCATTTTTTCCCACCTATTAATTTTGTTTTTGTTTTGGGGGAGTGGGTAAAATGGTTAAAGCTACTTCTCACATTAAATGTTTCTTACTGTCTACTGGTTACATCTGCATTGTTTCTAAATGGAAATAAAATCAACTCAAAGTGCTTGTTCTATTTGAGAATGCTTTGATGTGCTTTGTTTTTCCTGAAACTTTTTTGAGGGATTGTTGCTTTAAAGCCATAACAAATTTATACAAGCAGTGATTTTGGGAACGGTTTGTTTAACCTCTTCTTTGTTCTCTTATGTTTAAAACTCACAAAGATCGTAAAATACACTGGAAACAATGATCATTTTTCAAATTATACAGTACAAAAGACAATAGGAAATGAAAAAAAGGACTGAACTGAAAGATGACTCATACCACTAGTGCAAACTTCCTGCTTGATGTAAAATTATTTTTGGATTTTCTGAATTATGAACATATGGGAATCAATACATCAAGGTCAATTGACAGAAGTAATGACAAAAAATACACGATGATTCGTCCATATTCAATGCAGTGCAAAGTAATTTGTGTTAAAAAAAAATCTATTTTTAAGATAAATCTCTTCCCTTTATTCAGTAAAAGGATCAAAGTAATCCTCCAAAGTAATCTAATGCGAATTAAAGTTGCATTGATATTTTTCCACTACTGTGAGCATGTGACCTGCATACGAGACAAAGGTTAATAAACAGCTCTCTAGCTGGCCCACTTTTCACCTTCGCAAAGGTCCCTCAAATGAACAATATCTCCCCTCAATTCGTCCCCATATACCATCTGTCACAGGCAGCACCCTTGTGATCACGTGACTTCGATATGCAACCAGGGTTAATACACATGGCTACTTTAGCCAACTCACCTTTCTCCTCTGCAATGTACGTTCAATGAGTTAATATTAACCCCTTACTCGATTGCAATCATATCTATCCACTGCCACCACCCGAGAATTATGCCCCAAAAATAATAATAATAATAAATATATTACAGTTGTGTGAAAAAGAAAATACAACCTCTTTGAATTCTATGGTTTTACATATCATGACATAATAACAATCATCTGTTCCTTAGCAGGTCTAAAAATTAGGTAAATACAACCTCAGATGAACAACAACACATGACATATTACACCGTGTCATGATTTAACAAAAATAAATTCTATTAAAAATAACATACATCAGTTACTGTGGTTTATAGAGATTTTTTTTTCTTGTACATTAAAGATCAAATGTGCAAGATACTGGTAAACAGTGGTTTTGTTTCAACAAAAGCTTGCTAATGTTCCATTTTCTATAATGACTAAATTACACTTTATCTACAAGACAGAAAGTTCCCAAAAAATGAAAAAATGCATAACTTATTTTGCATGCACATCAGTGGAAAAAACGTAGCCTGGGATTTAATATGCAACTGTATATCCTGATACCATCTACAGTAGATACCCGCAGGGATGCATTCAAATTTGTCATGTTGTCTTGCTTCCCTTCTTGTGCGCTGGTTAATATCCATAACTCAACTATTACTGAAAGGATCCAGCGAGGAAAAAGAACAGATATTCCTGAATAAACATTAGTTTTCTTGTTTTATTTTTTTATTGCTAACACATTACACATATGGTTTAATGCTGTTGGTATTGATGCTGTAATTTTAAGATGTTATGAATATAAAAACTGGGGTATCAAATAATTAACTTGCATCTGTCACTCTTTGGAATACGCTCACTTAAGTGTGATCATGACAGGGAAGCCCGGCAGCCGAGGGGGATCCGGACAGTCGACCACTGCTAGAAGTTGGACCCAACCTGAGTCTCGCATGTGTAATGGGATCAATCTGTAGGATTTACAGTACACCATTCTTCGAAACATTCAGACTGGGTGAAGTATTTCTAAATAGCATTTACTTTTAAACGATTATATGTGTGTAATGGGGTGCTTATTGTGTTGGGATGAGGGGGTTATTGTGTTAGGATGGAGGGTTTACTGTGTTAGGATGGGTTGGTTATTGCAGGGTTGCGCAAAGTGGGGGGCGGGAGAATTTCCAGGGGGGCGCAGCGGCCACAAAGTTCCCACGCTCTCCCCCAAGGCATTTAAATTAATTGCCGGGGGGACCACGCAAAGCCTCTGCAGCTTCTCCTACCTGGTCTTCGGGGATCCGTTGCCATGGTAACCGGCATCAAATGATGCCGCGGGTCATGTGACATCGCGTTGCCATTGCAACGTGATGTCACATGACCCTGCAACGTCATTTGACGCCAGAGTCGAAGAGGAGGGAGGGCGCGAGCCTGGAGTTAAGCAGCCAAGGGCGCAGGTTAAAAACTTTGCGCACCCATGGGTTATTGTGTTAGGATGGGGGGAGGTTATGTTTTCAGGATAACAGGGGTTATTGTGTTAGGATGGGGGGAGGTTATGTTGTCAGGATAACAGGGGTTATTGTGTTAGGATGGGGGGAGGTTATGTTGTCAGGATAACAGGGGTTATTGTGTTAGGATAACGGGGGTTATTGCGTTAGGATAACGGGGGTTATTGCGTTAGGATTGGAGGGCGGTTATTGCGTTAGGATTGGAGGGGGATTATTGTGTTAGCATTGTAGTTGCGGGAGAAAAAGGGAAAAGTGGGGGCAAGAGAAAGAGGTTGGGCAAGAGAGGTGGGCACAAGGGAGGGAGAGAAAGAGACGTGGAGGCGTGAGATGGGGATGCGAGAGATGGGATGTGAGAGATGACCCACTGACACAGGAGAGAGGGCGGGGAGGCTTAGAGGAAACTCTAGTCCTGGGCCCGGGAAAGCTGTCTGCGGCCCTGAGTGGGATCACCATTATCACTTGTTAACATCTAATGCAGTGGTTTACAACCTTTTTTTGGTTAAGGAACCCTAAGTGAAATTCTGAGGAACCCCCAACCATCTCTAATAGCAACTCTGTGATCAGATGCATTGTAAATTCTTCTGTATTTGATGCAATTTTCAAATGACCAGAAAATTGCAGGTAACCCTTTAGGGATGCCCGGGGAACCCAAGAGTTCCAAGGAACCCTGGTTGAAAAACACTGTTCTAATGACTTCAATAGGCATGAAGAGAGTAAGTGTCTGCCACATATTAGTCAATATACGCCTATGCTTTCAAAATAGCTAGCTCTATGTATGCAGGTTTGCTGAGGGGGTGGGACAACCAGGTGTGGAGTCATGCCTGGTGTGTGAAGGAGCCTGGGACAGCAGTATCAGGGAGGTACTTCTCTCATACCCGGCCCACTAGCATACAAGTTAACACTCATTATGTTACGCATACAGTTGGACTGAAGCATTTATATTCGTCCAATTCTTGAACAATGTTGGTGGCCAACATTTGATGTTGAAAGTTCGCACATGCATTAATTATAGATAATATAATTCACACATAACCAATGTGTTAATGTGATGCACTTAAAGGTTATAAGAAACTAAAGGTCTTGGATAATTGTCCAAGTGTATTTATATCCTTTATATAAGTAGTTATTTGGCTCAAATAATCTATGCTATTTCTTGTGGGTCATGTATTGCAGTATTTAGGTGATAAACTTAAATTAGTTTGCTTTGGCTAACTGTTGTGGTCTCTAAAATGTTTTTAACTGGGTCCATTTTTCATTTGAAGCCTGTTTGAACCCCCACTACCACCTTCATTACAGCAAAGTCCAAAAAGCCAAATCACTTTTTATGAACTTTTTCTAAGGAGAAAAAGAAACTCTTCTATACTGTAAGTATCACTGTAGGAGATGCGCGCAGAGGTGAAGACAGGGGACTTGCTTTGGGAAAATAAATGTAGGCTTTTATTTCGCCAAAGTGCAAGAAACAAAAACACAGGCTTTTCCTCAGCAAAGGTGGAGCAAAAGACAGCTTATTATAAAGGATAGGGCTTTCCCTGGCCAAAGTTCAGTATCCCCAGAGTATGGAAGACAATATATACAGTACCTATAGACGTCTATGTAGATCTGGTGTCCCTTGACATCAATGACATGGGTACAGTATATGAAAAAGAGAAAGCAGGCAGCGCACTGCCAAAAAAGCAGGAGGAGGCTCACGGGTTCAAAAAGAAAAAAAACTTTTATTTCATGATAGGATCAAACAAAAAAAGCCCCCAGATATCTCCAAAAGCACCATACCTACGCGTTTCGGGCCGTGTGCCCTTTATCAAGGTTCTTTCTGGTTTTTGAAGCGCCGGCTGCCCATAGACATGGGTATATGGTCGGCATGCCCTAGTATCCTTAGGGGTCAAGGACATGCACGTGTTGTCAGTGCGCAAGATCACCCATTTTATCTGTCAGGTCTCTTGCATTAGCAAGCATGCATTTAAGGTTTTGCCAGTCTGTATTATTATTTTATCTGTTCCCGCTTTTCTACTCCAATTGGATTTAGTCTTTAGAAGTTTTCTAGTATTATCTGTATTTAATATGCGTGTGTCCCTACTTGCCAAATTCCCACTTGCCAGAATTCAACCTCAATGACCCCTTACTATTTCCCTATTACTATCTAGTCTAATAATGACCTTATCTGTTTCTTGTCCTTCCCCCCAACCCCCTACTTTAAAAATGCCTCCAACCTTTTTAACATCCTCCCCCCTAGCACAGAAGATCCCTCTTGATTGAGATGCATCATAAACATAGCACCTCTCACAAAAGGAATCCCAGTGCTGTAAAAAAAAAAACCCTCCTTCCTAAACCGCTTTCTTACCAATGCATTAACCTAAAATCTAACTTTCTTCCTGTGATATGACATGGCACTGGTAGAATTTCAGCAAATACTACCATGGAGTTCCTTGCCTTAAGCTTGCAGCCTAGATCCCTGAAATAATTTTTTAGGACCCTTCATCTTTCATTAACTTGTCATTGGTGCAAACATGTACCAAGACCGCTGGATCAGTCAATCTATCTGATCCGCAATGTGCCAAACTCGATCCCCCGAGAGATAACAAACTGTTCAGTTCATGCAGTCATGGCAACAGATTGTCCTATCTACCTACCTAATAATGGAGTCCCCTACCCATACAATCTTTCTTGGTTTCTGAGTATCCTGAGTCCCCTCTGTATTGGAGAAACTATTCCCCTGGCTGCTGGGAGAATTAGTGTCCCCAGTCTTGCCCTTCCCACCCTGATACTCCTAATATCTTCACTCAATCTGGCAAATCTATTGGGATGGGTCAACTCCGAACTGGCCTCTCTCTTCTTCTTCTTTCCCTGCTTCCCCTTCTAACTGTTACCGAGCTACCTTCCTGTTCCTATTTCTCACTCACAGCTCCACCCTCTGCACCACTAGTCCCAGCCAGGGCCTGCTCAGTGTGCACTATACTCCTTTCGAGATTGTCAATGTCCTTCAAAATTGCAAGTTGCCTCTTCAGATCAGCAATCTGAGACTCCAAAGTGACCACCTGCTCATACATCCCACCGCAGTATGCTCCCTGGAACAGCTGCCTCAATTGCACATACATGTGGCAAGATGTGCATTAAGTGGCATTCTCAATCCTGGTCATTGTTGCAACTAAGGACTTATAAGTGCTAATAAGTCAATTTACTGCACTTCAATATAGTATACCTTGTTTCAATTCCTGATTCTAGCTCCACGCTTAATACAAACAGCACTCCATCTGGTTCTTACTCCACATTTACTGTAATACAAGCAGCACTCTTTTTGGTTCTAACTTCACACCTAATACAAACAGCACTTTACATCAAACAGTAATTTAATCACATAGATCAGGACATGCCAGCTCAGGATTCGTTACAAGCCTGGCAGCATATAAAAAAGGGTGGCGTTACTTCTATCAGGTCTCTGAATAGAGGTAAAAGAGGAGTAAAAAAAGAGGAGACAGGAGAGGAAAATAACCCTGTAAATAACAGTACAATCATTAATTCATACCTAACTGTGGTCTTATACTTATCCAAACCCTGGGAAAAACCTATTTCGTGGGCTGGATGCTAGTAATACTACCTTTAGCTCTGATCTATCTAACGTCAAGTTAAATCCCTATGTTAACTATAACGGAGCTCTGAGGACAGGTATTGTTAGTGGGAACGCCACTTTGCATATCATTAGCACAAACATCTGTTATAGTAACACAAGGGCTCGCTACGGCTGAAAATAGCCTTTTAAGGTCCCTGTTAGCAAGTCTCTTTAAGTAATTAACAGACTTCTGAGGATCTACCCCAAAGGAGGTTGTGTAGTCAGTTTCCTCTTGGATATGAACTACTGTAGGGATGCTGACTTCCTGAGGCAGTCCCTTACCTTAATCAGAATCTTGTCAATTTATCTGATTTAAATACTGCATAAATATTATACTACTGTAAATATTATACTATATTATAAATACTAAATACTGCACAAATATTTGCATTGTCTTACAAAATTGTATTGTGTGTACGACCTAGGTTTGACAGAGGAAGAAGGAGAGGATGGGAATAGACTTTGGCCTGGGGTTAGGCCAGAATGATGACCCACCCTAGGGTAGAGACGGAAGAAAATAGAGGAGGGGCGGGTGTATGACACTGAAGCAACAAACAGAGTGAGATGAGGTTCAGCTACAACCGCCGGTTGTAGACTGCTTGCCTTGAGAATTCTGCACTTAAACCCATCCCAAGATGCAAGATTCCTGCAGCCAGACTAATGGCCTATCAGATTAACAGAGCGGGAGGTCCCTGCATTTGAATGGGACTCACGTTGTGTGAATCCTACCGGACTACGAGTCCCATTCAAATGCAGGGACCACCACTGTATTACTCCGATGGGCCATTAACGCCTGCTGTGGACCATCTCAGGAGTTTCTGCGAGATGGTCACAGAGTTTCTTAGGCAAGCAGTCTACAACCAGCAGTTGCATCTGTATAGGAGGGTATTTAAAGTAATTGTGGGAGCTGCCAACGGCCATGTCAACTATCACAGGGATTTAACCTTAGAATTGTCTGATATTTCCTCACCTTCGAGGAAACTGGTAAACATCATGGATTGGTCAAATTCCTAAGAGTATTATATATATATATATATATATATATATATATATATATATATATATATATATATATATATATATATGGTTTTTAGCAGCACCTAAAATGAAGCATATAAACAGGTAAATACAGAAGTGGTGCACGAGAACAAGGAGGAACCCTTATTCCCTCCAAAATTACAATGTAGAACATGGGGTGTTCCCAGCACACAACGAGAATACGATTGTAATAAATTATCAAAAAGGTTATTTAAAAATATATAGTCTTTACTTATATATTGAACGTTTCATGGAGCAAACATACGTATATCCAAGATACCGAAGTGGGCTAAATAATATTACAGAAATATAAAATACTATGTCACAAAGTATATAGACATATAAGGTAGAAAAAATGTACTAGAAAAAGGGAGACAGGGTAAGGGGAGACAAGAGGAAAGGTGGGGGAGGGGAATAAAACAGGGGGAAAAGGGGGGCAACTTTTCGAGGCAAGTGCTCTCAACTATTATGAAATCAGTATCAAAAGATATACAAAAAGGAGGAATGCCTATGCAAAGGAATCCTTCAGTTTTTTTTTGTAGTGTACAATGCTTATTTCAATGCATCACATTTTATAAAAACATTTTTAAAAGGTGTGTGTGTGTGTGTGTGTGTGTGTGTGTGTGTGTGTGTGTGTGTGTGTGTGTGTGTGTGTGTGTGTGTGTGTGTGTGTGTGTGTGTGTGTGTGTGTGTGTGTGTGTGTGTGTGTGTGTACCACACTTATTAAGGTTATGGTGGGTCAAAAAAAGTGACAAAAACCATCCACAGTATAGTATATAGCAAATGGAAATATTACTGTATGCTCATTTGCATGTCTTAGACAGGTCTGCAACCCTGTCTTTCACCATTATCGCCCAGCACAAAGCACTTCCACTGCAGCAAGGGATTCTGGGAAATGACATGCAAATGAGCACACAGTGCCACCTTTTGTCTCAAGCTCATATTACACGAGCAACCCTTCAGCCAATGCATGCTGCTTTAAACACAGCTTTTAAGCATAGGCTGGGGTGAGATGCAAAGCCAGTAAACCCACTCACAGACATGTTTCAATCTTGATGGGTATCATCAGTGTGAGGTTGGTTGTGCTGGCTATGCTGGTTTGAGACTAAGAGTAGGTATATATATATATATATATATATATATATATATATATATATATATATATATATATATATATATATATTTGCAGAATACTTCTGTAAATTGCATGGCATTATGCATTTTATTATTTGCTAAAGACGTGTTCTCATGCATGACACTTCCATGACACGCCCCCCCCCCCACATCGTGACCACGCCCACTCCCTCGCTCGCTTTCCAAAAACCTACAGTCCACACATCGCCGGAGAGGAAAGCTCGCACGAGGTAAGTAGCACTGTAGCGCTCTCGCTCGCTTTCACTATGAACAAAGCCTAATACTACAAACCACCACTGAGCCATTATTCTTTTCCAGCACTAAAACGCTTGTTGGTTGTGCAATCTAAACTTGATTAAGTTACCGATTAGCTTTTTGGCCTCACTTTCCCGCCTGCTCTTTTACCCTACATTCAATGAAAATAAAAATTACATTTAACCCCATTTCAAAACACTTGGTCGAATTAAGCCTGTTCCATTGTCAGACTGCATAATCAAATGTTAGTGCTGTGCATTGTCCATGCAAACCACCATTTAAGCATTCATTAAAAAAAAAAAGCATAACAGATTCTGTTCTCTTTCAGCTCATTCATTCCACTCATTGTTGGTCCCAAGCCCAGCTATGTCCCTGACCTTGTTTCCTGCATGTTCCTTTGTACTTGTCACCCTGCTCCAGCCAACATACATTGTAACTATTACCATTAAGCCGGGTTTCAGTTCTGCCTGTTGTATGGTTTATTTGGCAGCAGGAAAGCCCAATTTCAACGCAAGTGAAATAGTTTTCTACAAATTAAGACATTTTAACATGCCCAATGGGAAATATCTTGCTCGTCCAACTCTCATAAGCCACATGTAGAACTGGAATATTACCATTACTTACAAAGCCAAATGCTTAATAAAATACTATTACCCATCATATTAACTTTAAATCCTGCTATTTAAGAAATTGTTAAATAACAGGACAAAAACTTTTACTGCTGATTCACTGCATAATATCCATTTTAAACCTAGCAAATTAAATATTTAAAGACTGGCAGCAATACATTCAGTTTTAAACCTGATGCAGTTTTATACTGGGAAGCAAGTATTCTACGCTTACAATTTTTCAAAAACTACAACAGTCAGTCCAATGGGGACATGCTTTTCTCCCCCCTAAATAATCCACATCATAATGCACATTTTGGAATAAATAAAAGACACATAAAACTAGATTTTTTTTCCCCCAGCAGGTTTGCATATCATATAACCAGCCGTTAAAGTGTGGCACTAAGGTGTACAGAGTGCCACTACTTTTTTATTTGCAGACCCAGAGTACAGTACTTTTATATTTACAAACTCACCGTTCCTCTTTATTTCAAATGAATAATGTATGTCATTTTAAAAAAAAAAAAGGTCTATCTCCTTTTAGATTTTCATCGTAGAAATAATACAGAATCCTATCTGGAAAACGCATCCAAAAGACTTTGCCCAAATTTTTATCATTTTATCATTTCGGTCAATGTAACTTTTTTGAAGCCACGTCAGCCCCTAAATGTTTGTTGCCTGTGAATAGCTTTCAGTACATACAATATGACAAATATAAATATCCCCAGGGGGTTTTAAAATTCTAGTCCACATTTGCTGATGACATTAAATAGATATTTACTGTATCCTAATTACTGTACCTATAATATTTATTTTTGCTCTTTTTCAGCAGAATACCTCATTTATCTTTGAGATCAAAATTTGTGTATGTGGTAGGAGTTGAATCTGCAACAATTTTAATCTGTGCCTGTTCTATAACAAGCACACAATGATAAATCTTAAGAATTATGCTCCTTAATCTCCTTCAACAATGTCTGATATATGGTCTATGATTTAATCTTTTGCAAAATATCAAAACTATGCTAACACGTAATGTTCACCATGATATACAAACCGTGACACACAGTACTTTTTTTCTTGGCGTGTCATAATATTACATTTTTTGGGCATGGAATCACACATTTGTTACTATATAATGAAACAAACTAATCCCCCAAGCAAATATCACCTTGAAAATACCATAAAGATCCCTGGAAAGGGTAATAACTCATTATTTGTCTTTTGAACACAATACTTGTAAAAAAAAAAAAAAATATACAATTCCTTTCAACTCTCTACTAACTTCTCACTGTTTTCCTCCGCTTTGATTTAAAGGACCATAGCACCTGTATTAGACAGTAATCATTGCCGATGAGACATCATATTTTTATATTGTGCATTGTTTTGCACTTCTTTCTTCATTTAATTGTATTTCATCATTCAGTATCTCACTTTCCAATCCTATCCTTTGTTTATTCCAACATCCTGTCATTGTTACATTATCAACTCGTTAAAAAACAACATATTAATTTAAGAACTTATTAACACAAACCATTGCTGATCTACTGAAACCTGTGTTGTGATGACACGCTACAAGCACCACATTAAAAAAAATGCATTCGTTGTTGTGCAAAGATTGTTCGTTACAATAAAGATGGATGGCAACATTTTTTAATTATTTGACTCATCACCATCATAAATAAATACAGTCCACCCCTGCCCTGGTTTCAAGGTGGAATTAATGGACATGTAGAATGAGAAAATGCAACAGCATACGGAGACAGAAAGCGAGAGAAGCCTCAAACCCGACTATTTTGCAGTGAAATTGTAGACACTTTATTTGAAAGAATAAGTGATGATAACATTAAGTTGTTCTAAGAATGCATGTACTTTTGAATAAGAAACTACATTAACTTAACAACTTTTATTGGTTGAATTTGTGTAAGCCAAAAACAAGTGGTTTTCAGGTGACTTACCTTCCTCGCAGTTACTGCCAGTGAAACCAGGGCAGCATCTCCACTCCAGAGTGGTCACTGTTCTGTAGCTCACTTTATACATTGGTCGCAGAAGAGTCCTGTAACTAACAAAGGAACTGATTTAGCCAACGCCAAGCCATGTCCTGTACTAGCTGAATAAAAGCTAAACACACAAGAGCCAAGATAAATGCAACTTGGGATGCCCCAACTCTATGGGGACAAGAGCAACAAACAGGATTAGTGGTGGGTGCTACAAGCAGAAAAAACCTAGTCAGGGTAACTGCATGTAGAACAGAAGGGAAACTGAGCAGACCAACAGAAATGCAATAATTTATTTTAAAAAAAAGTTCATTTTATTGACTGATTACAGTCACAAACCAGACTGTGGTTTGTGACTGTAATCAGTCAATAAAATGAACTTTTTTTTATAAATTATTGCATTTCTTTTGGTGTGCTCAGCTTCCCTTCTGTTCTGTACTAGCTGAACTCATTAATTCTAGTGGTAAACATTCAGTATACAATTTTATTCTCAGACATTTCATTGTAGTTACATAGTTACAAAGTAGATGAGATTGAACAAAAAGACGTACGTCCATCAAGTTCAACCTATGCTAAATTTAAACAGCAGATACTTTATCCTATATATATACTTACTAACATATGCTACATCTAGCAGATACTTTATCCCATATCTATACTTACTAACCTATGCTACATTTAGACGACATATACTTGTCCTATATTTGTATTTACAGTATTTTAATCCAGAGGAAGGCAAACAAAAAACCATAGTGAAACATCATCCAATGCTGTCTGATAAGGGGAAAATTAAATTCCTTCCTGACTCCAAATTACAGCAATCAGATTTCTGCCTGGATCAACATCCTTCTCATGTTTACTTATTTGGTATATCTCTGTATACCTTTCCTTTCTAAAAAGATGTCCAACTTTAAAAAAAAAAAAAAAGATATACAGTATATTGCATCTGCCATCACAGTCTCCATGGGTAATGAATTCCACATTTTAACTGTCCATACTGTAAAATAAACCCTTTCTTTTTGTTGCTGGTGAACTCTCCTTTCCTCCAACCTTAACGCATGACTCTGTGTCCTTTGTACTGCCCTTGGGATGAATAGTTCTTTTGAAAGCTCCTTGTACTGTCCCCGAATATATTTGTATATAGTTATCATATCCCCTCTTTGACACCTATTTTCTAATGTATACAAATTTAATTTAGCTAGCCTCTACTCATAAAAGTTATCCCCTTTATTAATTTGGTGGCTCTTTTCTTTGCAGTTTTTCTAGTATCATATTGTCGTCTTAATGGAGTAGTGCCCAAAACTGTAGTACATATATACCTAAAGCCCACTGTCTACAATCACTCCTGAATTCTTCTCCATCAAGAATTAACCTAATGTTGTCCCATTTAATTTGTAAATAGCCTACGTATTCTTGCTTCCCAAATTCATAACCTTACATTTATCTGTATTAAACCTTATCTACCATTTATCTGCCCAAGTTTCCAGTTTTTATAAGTCCTCCTGTTAGGAAACTACATCCTGCTCTGATTGTACTACCTTACACAATTTAGCGTTATCAGCAAAGATAGAGACTTTGGCCAGTACGGAACCTTGAGGTACTCCACTTACAACTTTAGCCAAACCTGAAAAAGGTTCAATTTATGACAACTCTCTGCTGTCTATCCTTCAAGATGGTGAAAGGTAATTTTAAATTGCGCCCACTCTCTCTTTCTAGCACTTTTGGTCTGACAGAGAATGACATGTGGTACAGTATCACGGTTCCAAGGTTATCGAGGTTCCTGCCTCTGTTGACTTTTTCTTGTAGATGCTTGAAACAGCCACGCTTCTGTTGTCCGAGTCAGGGTATACAAAACAAAATACACTAGTATCGTGCTTCAGCAGCACAATCCTGATCACCTTACTTTACCTCAATTCTGGTGCTTCCTAGCTCCATAAGGGTAGTTAAGTAGTTAAAATTAGTCGGGTCATATTGTGATGTCTGTATGCCAACCAATATACCCAAGAATGTTGTAATTTGCCTGGCACTGGTGTAATATAATGGGGTTGAACCAACTGGCAATGATTGACTGAATAACTGCTGTGTCTCTTTCTCTTTCTGACCCTCTACTGCAGGCCTGCATAACTCCAGTCCTCGAGGGCCGCAAACAGCCCAGGTTTTCAGGATATCCCTAAATCAGCACAGCTGACTCAATTAGTGGCTCAGTCATACTGAGCCACTAATTGAGCCAGCTGTGCTGAAGTAGGGATATCCTAAAAACCTGGCCTGTTTGCGGCCCTCGAGGACTGGAGTTGTGCAGGCCTGCTGTACTGTTTTCAATTTTGTCACGGTTTGCTTACGTAGATCCAGTCACGCGGTATGAAATAACACACAAAGGGGCCTATGCAGAGAGCAGCGCTATTTCGAAATTCGCCATTTTTTGGAGAAAATCGCGCAGAAAGCAGCAGAAAATGGCGAGTTCCGAAAAACGCGCCAATTTTTCTTTTCTATTTGTAAAACTCGCCTCGCGGCTGGCGAGAACCTCAATCTCGCCAGTTTTAAAAATATCCGTATGCAGAGAGGCGCGAACGGCATCTAGCGGCTGTTCGCGCCAATAAAATGGCGCGATTGTCTCCTTTTTGCCTCGCCAGAAAAAACTGGCAAGAAGCTGCCGCTCGCGGCCATTGCAAAGGGAAAAAAAAGGCGCGAATTTGTTTTTACACGTTTCTGAAGCGCGCATCTCGCCAATTTAAACTCGCCACACGCATCCATGTTAAACATAGCAGAATTCGCACTTTTCTGCATATGGAGAATAAAACTCTCCAAAAAAGCTACTTTTTAATAAATTCGCCAATTTTAAAATTCGCTGCTCTCTGCATAGGCCCCAAAGTGAGTGTTCTCAGGTTTTCGTTTAATTAATTTTGACACATCCCCTGTTTGGGTAAGTTTCGATTACAGCATAACCAAACTGCCCATCCTTATCAACTGACAATGAATAATAATATTCAAGTAGATTCAACCTTATTACAATACTGCTGCTAGTTGTTGATGTACTAGGTGTTGGGAAATGTTGAAATTATCTTAATCAATAAAACGACTTCTTTGCAAATTGTTAAGCCTCAGTAAACCATGTATTGATTGACACAAAGACTACTAACGAAACTGGCATTTGGGAGCATGTTTTCTCTTTTGTTGTGGTACATTCCATTACAAACGTATTGTACATTTTTCTTTAAAATACCAACTCTTTAATGCCTATTGCAGGTCTGTCATCATGTTCCATTAAGCTTACAATGTACGCAGACTGACTTATCAGAACCGTAGTCACCAAGAAAAGTTAAAATAATAGTTTCCGCACTTTTTATGAATTACACACGTGTTTTTGAGGCCAAAACTATTTTTCTTCATCGCTAATTTAGACAACCTATTAACATCTAATAATAATTAGCATTCAGGAGCTGCAATGCTAATTTCTACACTTGATTTGTATTCATGTGTTGTGGGCATAATTAGTGTCTCACATTCATGCATATGGCACTGATCAGATTATTGTGCAATGAAAAGAACATAACTACAGTATAAGGCTATTGACGGGAAACAGATGAAAACATGAGACTGATAGGAAAAGCCACATCTGTTTATCAGAAGAAATTCTGTTATCAAATTGATGGTCTCCTGGCAGAATATCGAGTCAGCAGTGGCTTGACAGATGTGAGTGTCAGCAACTTTTCATACAGGATGGCAACAATTAAGAATGTATTGAATTTGGATGACTTTTGCAAACAAGGTTAAATTGATTCCTTCTTTGATAATGCATCTGTAAGGATTTTAACGCTTTCAGTTCTGTAGACATCAGTAATGCATTACTAGCCTTTTTTTTTCCAACTTGAATTTTATTAATTACTTGCATCGTGTACATACATAGCATACACTTGCATTAAAGGACAGTTACAACCTGGTAGTAGTTATCCATGCATAAACGCTCTCAACGGGTGAATACAAGACAAACAGGGTAGACAGACAGACAAACAGACAAAAACACAAACCACCAAACCAGGGGAGAAAAATGTGTGGTGGGGGGGTGGTGAAAGGGGGTGTCCTCTTGCCGTGGTTCCGTTGGATGCTCCGTGTCCACTGAGTCACTGCTTCTGAGGCGGTCGGATTCCCTCCAGGTGTCTCGTCCGTATGGTTTTGTCTAACTGTGTCTGCGGCTCCCTAACCTGTCCAGTCAATTCGTCCCAGCGCAACTTCATCAAGGGACAACGCACTTGCTCTTATTATTGCCATATCGTGGACCTTTCCACCCCCAGTATATCTGTCTGGGCCAACCATGGCGACCAGACTTTTAGGTAATTTGCACCAGTGTCATTGACCAAACTTGTCAATTTCTCCATCTGGCAAACTGTCCAAATTCTATTCCGAATTTTAGCAATTAGGGGAATCTCATTCTGTTTCCAGCGTGCTGCGAGCTCCCAGCGTACCGCCTTCGCAAAGTGCGCCACTAACTTATTCTTCTTTTTGGAGAGGCCCGGATGCGGCCTGTTGAGGAGAAACAACCATGGATCTAACGTGATGTGCGTGTCTAGGATTCTGTTTAGCCAATCTTTAACTGAGTCTCAGACCGGGGCGATTTTGGGGCAAGACCACAGCATGTGCAACAGGTCTGCTTGCTGTCCGCATTGTCTTGGACACAATGGGGAGTAACTTGGCAGAAATTTGGCCAATTTTATGGGGGTGTGGATCCACCGCATCATAACTTTATATGCGTTCTCCCTTAAGGTCGTGCATAGGAGCTTTTGGAAGCTGCCAAGACAATTTTTGTCCACTCCTCTAAATCCAATTCCTCCCCTAGGTCAGTATCCCATTTAGTCATATACCCTGACTTTTCCATCATGGTTGAGCCAGAACCGGTCACCTCCTTGTACATCAGCGCTGTAAGTCCCTTTGTGGATATCCCTGATCGACAGGGCTTTTCAAAGTTCGTTAATTGGGTTTGGGGCTGATATGTCTGATAAAATGCTCTGATCTGGAGGTATCTAAAGAACTCGGCATTGGGGATATTTTTGCTAGATTTAAGTAGATCAAAAGTTTGTATGCCTCTTCTGCCCTCCAGATCCACTAGTCTATTAATGTGTTTGTGTTTCCAGATAGAAAATTCCGCCCATGACAGACCTGGAGCAAATAATGGGTTTCCCCACAGTGGGGTAATTCCTGATAATTTATGGGTCAATTTGCATTTGAGCCTGGTGGCCTCCCACACCGAGAGCGAGTTGGTCAATTTAGGATAGCGGCATTTTGGCGCCTAACCACACCTTTTTGGGGAGCCAAATTAAATGTTCCAGCTCTACAGGGGAGCATAGATCCCCTTCCAAAGCGACCCATCTTTTCGAGTCCGGATTAGTGTGCCATTGCACAATTTGGCATAATTGGGCCGCCTTGTAATAGGACAACAAGCAAGGTACCGCTAGCCCACCTGCCCCTGTCTGCCTGCGCATTATCTGTTTTCCCACTTTCGCCTTCTTCCCTCCCCAGATAAATGTATCTATCTCAGATTGGAGCGAGAGGGTTTCCTTCAACCTTAAAGGCACCGGGAGGGTTTGGTAAAGGTAGAGAAGGCACGGGAGCAGATTCATCTTGACGCAGTGGATCTTCCCTATTCAAGAAATTTTGTAAGTGGCCCATCCCCTAATGTCCCCTCTCAGGGTATGCATCAATTTGGGGTAGTTTGCTTGATACAGCAATTTGGACACCTTGGTTACATTAACGCATAGGTATTTGATTTGCTTCTGCTGCCAGTTGAAATTGAAGTTGAGGGTGATCAGCTTCTCCAGGGGTTTGGGTAAATTTATGTTCATAGCGATTACTAGCCTTTTTAGCACTGAATGGGTTAAAATATTTTAGGAATATCTTCTGATCCAAATGAGTGAGATGAACAGAGTTTGCATAAGAAAATTGCCTTTTCAATGAAAGAATTGTGATTTCATTTAGTGACACTATTGTACATTGCATTCTGTGACATGGTGAAGTTGAGACTAAGTAAGGGCTGCATTCCTGTGAGTAAGACACATTTCAAGGAGTTTGGGAGGCAGGTCTGAGTTTATGACATCTTTTATATGAACACAATAATGCTTAACCACCAAAATAAATCTCTCGGGCCTGGGGCATGCAGCTGAATATCTAGGGCCAAAGAAAGGAGTCTTGAAGGTGATTATGCTGACAATCAAGTCCAATTGGAAGAATAGGCCCATGAATCTGAGTCCTTGCCTCACACATGAGTATATATATAATACAGTACATGTATACAGTATATGGTTATGAGTCCCTCTAGCCCTGTATATATTCTTTCGCCCCTGTTCCTGCCTAAAACCAGCTCTGCTAAGCAGTCTTGTGGAAGACAAAAAGGAACATGAATGCATAATATGTACAAATGTAGCAAGCCCCAGTGCTCCCCCAGATACCTCAAGATATCAAGGCATGCCTCAACATATCCCAGTTTCCATTGTATTCAATGCTAATGTTGCCCCAGAATACTGCAGTATGCCTAGGCATACCCCATAAAAGGGAACAGTTAAAATAGCCACATCTGTATGTTTGGTACAGAATGTCCCCATACAAACAAAATGGAAATAGTAGGTCCTAGTTAAAGACTATTATTTTATAAAACTGGTATCTGAAAAATTCCTCCTTATACTTCTGTAAACTTAAACATACTGTAGATTGCTTGCTCTATAGTGGCTGTATAATTATATTAAGTATATAGCAGTGTACACTATCAGAACTAAAAAAAACAAATCTATTAACCTTTATGGAGGATGAGCCCTTAGAGCAGGCCTGCACATCTCGTAAAGCGAGAAGGGCCGAACTGCTCCAAGGAAAAAAAAATTGGACCGCATGGGTAAAATCATCATCATCATCATCATCATCATCATCATCATCATCATCATCATCATCATCATCATCATCATCATCATCATCATCATCATCTCTCGTCCAGCACCTCTCATCATCATCATCCTCATATATCTCCCCCAGCACCCCTCATCATCATCCTCATATCTCCCCCAGAACCCCTCACTATCAACCTTTGCGATACTCCCCATGTATCTCTCATTCCCCCATCTCTCCCCCTCACCCACACACATAATACTACCCCTCCACATCAAACACACAATACCCCCCTGCACACCACACACATCCCACCCCCACTGCACCTCACATCCTTCTCCCCCCGTGCACCTCACATCATTCTCCCCCCTGCACCTCACATAATTCTCCCCCCCTGCACCTCACATCACTCTCCCCCCTGCACCTCACATCACTCTCCCCCCCTGCACCTCACATCATTCTCCCCCCTTGCACCTCCAATCACCCCCCCTGCACCTCCAATCACCCCCCTACACCTCCAATTCCCCCCCTACACCTCCAATGACCCTCCTCTGCACCTCCAATGACCCCCCCCGCACCTCCAATGACCCCCCTCTGCACCTCCAATCACCCCCCTGCACCTCCAATCACCCCCTGCACCTCCAATCACCCCTCCTGCACCTCCAATCACCCCCCCTGTACCTCCAATCACCCCCCTGCACCTCACCCCCTGCACCTCACATCACCCCATGCACTTCACATCACCTCCCCTGCACATCACACCCCCCCTTCACATCACCCCCCCTTCACATCACCCCCCCTTAACATCACCCCCCCTTCACAACCCCCCCTGCACATAAACTCCGCTGCACCTCACCCCCTGCACCTCACTCCCCTGCACCTCACATCATCCCCTGCACCTCACATCACTCCTCCTGCACATCACCTCCCCTGCACATCACCTCCCCTGCACATCACCTCCCCCTTCACATCACCTCCCCCTTCACATCACCCCCCTTCACAACACCCCCCTCTTCACATCACCCCCCCATCACATCACCCCCCCTTCACATCACCCCCCCTTCACATCACCCCCCCCTTCACATCACCACCTCTTCACATCACCCCCCCTGCACATCACCCCCCTGCACATCACCCCTTGCACATCAACCCCCTGCACCTCACATCACTCTCCCCCCTGCACCTCACATCACTCTCCCCCCCTGCACCTCACATCATTCTCCCCCCTTGCACCTCCAATCACCCCCCCTGCACCTCCAATCACCCCCCTACACCTCCAATTCCCCCCCCTACACCTCCAATGACCCTCCTCTGCACCTCCAATGACCCCCCCCGCACCTCCAATCACCCCCCTCTGCACCTCCAATCACCCCCCTGCACCTCCAATCACCCCCCTGCACCTCCAATCACCCCTCCTGCACCTCCAATCACCCCCCCTGTACCTCCAATCACCCCCCTGCACCTCACCCCCTGCACCTCACATCACCCCATGCACTTCACATCACCTCCCCTGCACATCACACCCCCCCTTCACATCACCCCCCCTTCACATCACCCCCCCTTAACATCACCCCCCCTTCACAACCCCCCCTGCACATAAACTCCGCTGCACCTCACCCCCTGCACCTCACTCCCCTGCACCTCACATCATCCCCTGCACCTCACATCACTCCTCCTGCACATCACCTCCCCTGCACATCACCTCCCCTGCACATCACCTCCCCCTTCACATCACCTCCCCCTTCACATCACCCCCCCTTCACAACACCCCCCTCTTCACATCACCCCCCCCATCACATCACCCCCCCTTCACATCACCCCCCCCTTCACATCACCCCCCCTTCACATCACCCCCCCCCTTCACATCACCACCTCTTCACATCACCCCCCCTGCACATCACCCCCCTGCACATCACCCCTTGCACATCAACCCCCTGTACCTCACCTCACCCCCCCTGCACATATCCCCTCCTGCACATATCCCCCCTGCACATATCCCCCCTGCACATATCCCCCTGCACCTCACATCACCCTCTGCACCTCCTCACCTCCCCACCTCCCCTACACCTCCCCTCACATCAGATCACGGCGGCACTGCGCGCGATCGCAAGCAGCGGGCACCGGAAGTGCTGCACTGCAAGAGCGTGCAGTCTTGAGAGCGGGCTTGGGGGGAGGAAGGGGAGAGGGGGCTCGGCTCGCAGGGGGAGGGAGAGGGGGCTCAACTCGCGGGGGGAGGGAGAGGGGGCTAGGCTCGCGGGGGGAGGCAGAGGGAGTTCGGGTGAGGGGGCTCGGGGGAGGGAGAGCGGACTCGGGGGAGGGAGAGCGGACTCGGGAGGAGGAGGGGGGGAAAGCCGCTGCCGCCGCCTCAGGCCGCACAGTGAGTGCCGGGGGCCGCGTGTTGTGCAGGCCTGCCTTAGAGCAAGGTTGCTCAACTCCAGTCCTGAAGACACCCCAACTGGTCAGGTTTTACAGATATCCCAGCTTCAGCACAGATGACTCAATATATTGTGCCTTCTGTGCTATAGTGCAGACACCGCTGCGGATCTCCCAGCCGTTGTTAGTTCCCTCTCTGATGCAGTTGTACTCTGCCACTCCAGTTCGGTCTGTGGACTTCCTCCAAGTAGCTGTAGTGCTCAAATCACCTCCTCGCCTTCAGCGCTTCATAAAAACAGTCACTCTACGCGGTAAGCCACTGCAGAGAGGGAACTAACAACGGCCGGGAGATCCGTAGCGGTGCCTGCACTACAGCACAGAAGGCACAGATCAACTGCTGGGGCAGGAACCTGGAAGTACCAGCCACACAAGGAGCTGCAGACAGGCTGCTATACAGCAGCAGATGGACACCGGTCGACCCAGCAGACAGAGATAAGAGCTGAATATCACCCCTTTGTTCAATTAAGGCGCTTAAAGAACGGAGGAATCCATGAGTTTTATTTCACAAGTTTGTGTTGTATATTTTATTAAAATTTAAAAAACGTATTGCACTATTGGCATTTTTCTATGTATCCCACTTTAATGAGGTGACTCCTTCAACATTGGAGTACACCCCATCTTCAAAAAAGGAACTTTTTCTTTCTCAGAAACCTCAAAAGGGCTCTATGAGTTCAATTATTACATCCCAATTGTGTATTACATTGCACCGCATGAAGGGTTAAGGTGGAAATCAAATCCCCATATACTAAGGGCTATCAGCTAAATCTTATACCAACGGTTTATGTCACAATATATGGTGTCATTAACAGTGATTGTCTGACTCACATCCATCATCCACTGTGTATCCCCTTGTTAATTCATTGGGAAATCTATCCACGGAAATGTCATTGAATAATTATACTGTATGATACTATACACTGTTTTTCTTCTATTTTCAATTTTTGTACTGTGTACTGAATAAAGGAAGGACAGCACCGAGTAGGACAATTTTTAAGACGTAATTACTTCGTATTGTATGTCTTTATTTATATAGCGCCATTAATATACATAGCACTTAACAGTAGTAATACGCGACAATAATAAATAACAAATAATATAAATAACAGGTCATGGGAATAAGTACTTCAGACATAAAACTAAAATTTAGGAAGCGGAGTCCCTGCTCCGGGTAGCTAATAATCTAATAGGTAGGTAGGAAGAACATACAGAGACAGTAAGAGGGTGTTCTGGTAAGTGCATCTGCAGGTGACCAAGCTTGATGTATCATGCGTATAGTATTAACCACGGTGCTACTCATATGCTTCTTTAAGCAAGTGTTTCTTAAGGTGGGTCTTAAAGGTGGATAGAGAGGGTGCTAGTCGGGTATTGAGGGGAAGGGCATTACAGAGGTGCGGGGCAGTCAGTGAGAATGGATTATGGCGGCTTTAGATACAAGGGGGTAGAGTGAAGACAGCCTTGAGAAGAACGCAAGAGTCTGGATGGTGCATAGCGAGAAATTAGGGCTGAGATGTAAGGAGGAGCAGAAGAGTTTACAGCTTTAAAAGTGAGGAGGTGTATTGAGTGCGAGATGCGGGATTTGATCGGAAGCCAGGAGAGAGTTTTCAGCAGGTGAGGTGCTGAGACAGATTTAGGAAAGAGTAGAGTGATTCTGGTAGCAGCGTTTAGGATAGATTGTAGGGGAGACAGGTGAGAGGCAGGAAGGCCGGACAGCAGGCGGTTACAGTTATCAAGACGGGAGAGAATAAGAGCCTGAGTCAGAGTTTTAGCAGTCGAGCAACAGAGGAAAGGGTGTATCTTTGTAATATTGCGGAGGAAAAAGCAACAGGTTTTAGAAACATTTTGAATGTGAGAGAGGAGTTGAGTGTGACCCCTCGGCAGCGTTCTTGGGCTACTGGGTGAATGATCGTACGTCCAAAAGTAATGTGGATGGAGGTAGTAGGGCTAGGTTTGGGAGGAAGTATGATGAGCTTTGTTTTTGCCATGTCAAGTTTAAGGCGGCGGAGGGCCATCCAGGATGATATCACAGAGAGACATTAAGAAAGTTTCGTTTGTACAGCAGGTGTAAGGTCGGGGGTTGAAAAGTAGATTTGTGTGTTATCAGCATAGAGGTGATATTTAAACCCAAGGGATGTGATTAGGTCACCTAGAGAAAGTGTGTACAGAGAAAAGAGAAGAGGTCCCAGGACAGAGCCCTGGGGTACCCCCACAGAGAGATTGATAGAAGAGATGTTAGCAGAAGAGACACTGAAAGTACGATGGGAGAGGTAAGAAGAGATCCAGGATAGAGCTTTGTTACGAATACCAAGAGTATGGAGAATATGAAGGAGAAGAAGGTGGTCCACGGTGTCAAATGCTGCAGAGAGGTTGAGTAATATGAGCAGAGTGTAATGACCTCTGTCTTTGTCAGCATGGAGGTCATTAGTTATTTTAGTGAGGGCTGTTTCAGTCGAGTGAGCAGTGCGGGAGCCAGATTGTAGAAGGTCTAGGAGAGAATAGGTGTTGAGAAAATGGAGCAAGCGAGAGAATACAAGACGTTCATTATATACATACTGTACATATATGAAAATACAGTTATCAAATTGTGTGGACGAAATCATGTAAAACTATCAAATGTTTACCTCACAAGATTTGCACAAGGTCCTGGCCATCGGCAGCTCTGATAAACCCTCTGGACCACTGTCTCAGATCCATTTTGTACTTGGCAGGAAACTGTTCTTGTTACTGTGAATTGACACCAGTTTCTGGTAAAGAAAGAACAGAAATGTATTAAAGTACATGTTCTGAAATCTGAACTATAAAACAAGAGTAAGTGTTTTCAACAATCCAATAAAATATAATGTACACACAATATATATATATATATATATATATATATATATATATATATATATATATATATATATATATATATATATATATATATATATATATATATATATATATATATTATAATATACATACACACCTCACAACAGATACAAAGCAGTGCCCTAAGGACCAGTCTGTGGATGGTATATAGATAGATACAGCAAATGATTCATCACATTCATGAAATGATTACCAGCACCAGATCAAAAAGTAGAACAAAAAATAGTTACTTTATTACTACATGAATCATACCCAAACCCGGCGTTTCGGTCCCCAGGAGGACCTTCATCTAGATATAGATGTCTATATACAGTACAGTAGTGTATAATTCATTTTGTTACTCATGTCGGGCTGCTAACATTTCTCTCTTCCCAATAATTATGATTTTTTTTTACTGTATCCCTAAAAATACAAAATCTTCCCAATACCATTCCACATTTACCTGATAGGATCTTTCATATGTTCCCAGTATGTGTTTCAAATGTGCATTAGGCAACAACCAATCTAAAACAATAATAAGGATGTAAGATCTTTACCAGTACTTTTTTCCTTGACCCAAAAGTAGGCGTCAAAGTTACAGTTTTTAAAGTAGCACTTTAAATCCGAAACTGGGGGCCTTCAAGAGCTGTACCACACTATTTCTAGCTATGGACCCTCCCCTCCCCAACAGTTCCCAAAATACTTATTGGTTTAGTTGCAGGTGTTTTCTCTCCCTTTACAGAAATCAAAAAATGTCTGCCAAATCTCATGGGCCAATACGACGCCACAATGTCATCAGTAGGATGGCATTGCAGCTTCCTATTGGATGACAGTAGCAGCCATCTTTAAATGTCCAGGAAGGACACCGGCAACTAAACCAGTACATTTCTCGGGAACCAGAGTATCCAACAGTTAAAGATAAGCAGCTTATTACAGTGTGAATTCACTATCCTATACGGTGCCTGGGAGACCAATTTATAGGCCTGGAGTCCAGCAGTGACCTAGTTAATCCCAGCTTGAGAAAAGGCTGAGTTAATTAACCAGGTCCCAGCTGTCACATTAAGGGGCTTTAGAAACCCATAGTTCCCTCTTGTTTCTGTTTCCTGTCTAAAGCAAACAGACACATTCTGAAACGCTTGAGGGAGACAAGCCTTCACAGCAAGGTTTGTTACATTGGGACACATACCCTTGTTCTATGAGTTTTTCTTGGACTTGAATCTCCCCTTTATGGGAAAAGGGAATACCCCTGTCCTGGACTATTTAACTGGACTGTTCTAAGCTGTTTTTGTTACTTTTCACATATGCTGAATGAAGTTCTTTTTGTGTTCCACGTTATGGTGGCTGAATAAACAAACTATTCAGATAACCCATGTATCCTTGCGTTGTCCATGCGACCCAGCTCCAAAGGACTTTCTGGTTAAGGTTCTGTAAAATAAATCTGTATACAAAATGGGTGGGATTTTTCCTTTAAGAAGATAAGATAAATAAGGTGTGTATGCTTGGAAAACAAATCTAAATCTTAATATGAATTTAGAGCTGAATGCATTTGGGTTGGAACTGCCGCTTTAATATTTACTAGGGGATCTATTTACTAATGTCTCCATGTTGCAAAAATAAGGCAAGATCACTGCAAAAAGCACCGGATTTATATGGGGAAAAAAGAATCCCACTAAACACAAATTGACTTTTTATTTATATTAATTTAATGATTTCACACTTGCTTTACATTAGTTTTGCAGCCCAGACACTTCATTCATGTCTTGTTGGTAAGGAAATACTAGACAATGACCCATAGTTATTAAGCAGTGCTACTCCATAAGACACCTTCCAGCACAACTTATTCAATATGTCCCTTTAGAGCCCATTCACTATTCAAGTGTCGTATGGAGTAAAGTAATACTGCATAGTAAATAGGACCTTCTATAACCCATTCACAAGAATAGAGCCGTAAGGGGAACTGGAGTAGTATTTCTTCTTCGCATTGGCCCATAATAAGTGTTTAACTAATGACATGCACTTTGGTTTAGCCACATCATTGCCAAGGGTAATACCAGCCCATACCGTATATCCAAAAAACATTTCACATTTTTCAAAAACAAATGCTAAGCACGGAGTCCTGCATTTGTCTTAAAAACAAGTCGTAAGAAACACATAGCATTTTCAATAGTACATGGCTAAAAGTTAATGTTGGGAATATATTGGACCATGTTTACTAAGCGGTGCTATGTCGGTGCATACTCCAAGGTGTCTTCCGATGCTGAAAGTTCTATTATGGAACAGAACTGCTTAGTAAATATGGCCCATTATGTCATAAGTGTTATAGAAGTTACATTTCTCAGCCATTCTCCATGAAAACATGGATAGAAGCCACATACAGGTCCATTTATCATTTTGCTCGGTCAGAAAAAAATCATTAATGATACCTGTGTAAAATGTAGGATGATTAACAAACCTCAACCATATGGTGCTGGCACAAATTGGCTCCAATTAAAATTATTGCTCTGTGATTTGCAGCATATTGCTTCTTACTAATACAAGTCGCTCTATGTTTGGTATATCTTTCAAGAAAACCATGAACAGCAAAGTTCAGTGTCCAACATTCATCTTATTGTGGAGTTGGGCCGCCTCCAGCCTTCTTTCAGCTGCCAACCTTCCTGCCCTGCTCCTCTGATGCTCATTGCATCAATATGGGGCTAATGAAACAACCCGCAAAGGCACACGGGTGCCCCCATATGCTTCTCTTTCACAATACCATGCTCAGCTGCACCAGGAAACCCTGTAGAGTTATCAAATCACACATAGTAGTATAAAGGATTTCATAATGGATGGCAAATAATGCAATTTTCATTAAGTACACAATGTCATGGAAAAAGAATCACATTCCTGCCCGACCCCCCTTCTGCTTGTCAGCTCCTTAAGTTCAGCTGCAGGCATTGGCTCCACATACACACACTGTGCCTGTGTAACATGCAACAACGTTGCATTTTTTGCCTCTGAGCACATAATCAGTGAACTGCTACTGCAGCTTCTCCAGTCCTCCCAGTTAATGGACTTTCCCATGTTCTCCCCTGTCTTTTGCTGACAGTTAGTGCAGTCCCACTCAACCTTTAGTGTGAACCCTGCCCCTCACTTTCTTTTCCAGAGCAACCGATCACTGGTCAGGTCAGAGTTCTTCGACATGTTTAACATACAAGATGGTGCTTCTCCTTACACTCTCAGAACGTGCGCAGGGCAAATGGAGACCACAGGGAGAAGAGTGAATGGCTACACCATATGCTCAATAGACGGCAAAGTGAACATGCCCCTTCCCACACTCATCGAGTGCAACCACATGGCCACAAACAGGGACGAGATACCCACACCAGACGTGGCACTCCATTACCCCCACCTCAAAGGAATAGCCAACCACATCCGGCCGGTGGAACAAGACGCCAAGATCCTGCTGCTGCTCGGTAGGGACATCATGAGAGTACATAAAGTCCGTAAACAGCACAACGGACCCCACAACGCGCCATACGCCCAAAGACTCGACCTAGGATGGGTGATAGTGGGCAACTCGTGCACTAACAAAGAGCACGGGCAAGACTACGTCGATGCCCGCAGGACGGAGGTGACAGAATGTGGACACACATCCTTCTCCGAACCATGTCTTGGCCATTTCCAAGTGACCGAAGGGCCAAGTGAAGAGAAAAGACAAGGTCATACCCCTGAGACCAACAAAGACATCCCCACGCCGATGGGATGCGACAATGGCTTAGGATGCTCAGCAGTCCAGACAGCCAAGGATGATGAGTCGACTCCACCGAAGGAAGAGAGTAACCTCCCAAAGGTGACCGACAAAAGGATCGTCCTAAAAACAACAAACAATCAGACAATACTCCCGCGAGCAAGGGCACAATTAAGACGTACAGTTGTTCCTCTCCACAGAGTATCAAGCAACAGAGCAACCAATTGCCACGGCTGGCATAGCCGCAAAAGATTGCGCCCCACAGGCGAAGCCACAGTGTCAAAAAGACTGTTCGTTCAAACACACAAGAGGGGACAGTTGCAGAGACATTTCCCAAAAGGGTTTACAAGGACAAAAGAGACTGTTCTTCGTTATGTCCAGGGAGAAAACAACCTCCCGATGGCAGTCAACAAAGAAACACAAAAGCGTTTCACCAAACTACGCGGAGATGTTCTCGTGCAAGAGAAATGTACCGATGAACTACGGTGCACAGCGTTCCAGACAACAAGGAACGATGACAAACAAACACCCTCGAGGGAAGATAGAGGATTCCCGAGGTTAACTGTCAAGGAGCTCTCTAAAGACGGACTAAGCAGTCGGGTGACTCCGCTACCATTCCGTTCACCAAGGAGGCGCTTCCCAAACAATGGAGAACATGCCATCTCTAGGTTCACCTCGCACCTCTGCGGCCCACAAAGGGAACCAGAGACCAAAAACAACTTTGTGGTCTTCATCCAGAAGATATTCTTTACCGGCCACGCAAAGCCAGCACCTCTAATGGAGGAAGGCAAAGAATGTCGGTACCTCCAATCACCTGGGGCCTACCACCCTCAGGAACCCGATCAAATCCGGGTAATGTTCAACCCCAGCGCTCAGCTTCAGGGAGTCTCCCTGAACGACGCCCCCTTTATTGGATTACATTCGACAACCAGTTTTCCAGGGACAGTAATCCGCTCCCACAAGGAGCCAAAAGCCCTCTCCTTCTGCCAAACGCCAGGTGATAGAGCGACAGGCTACCACGGCTGGTATACCTACAAGGGGATACACTCTGTGGGTGAAACTACAGAGACAAAAGGACTGTTCTCTCACAAGACTAAAAGGAAACAGTGCCAGAGACTTTTATACAAAGACATTGTGGTGCAACCAGCAAACCTGGAGCTGTGCATCCACCCTGCATCCTTTGCCAAAGAACCTTGGCCAAGGGACCTTGATACCAGTGATACCGGCCGGTGTCACATCGCTATGTGGACATGGACTCTTGCATTGTTTGAGAATGTGATGTTATCTTTGTCATGCATTGCACATATGTTCCACATATTCCAATTATATAGTGGTATCTCCAGATACCAGACGGGGAGTGTCATGGAACAAGAATCACATTCCTGCCCGACCCCCCTTCTGCTTGTCAGCTCCTTAAGTTCAGCTGCAGGCATTGGCTCCACATACACACACTGTGCCTGTGTAACATGCAACAACGTTGCATTTTTTGCCTCTGAGCACATAATCAGTGAACTGCTACTGCAGCTTCTCCAGTCCTCCCAGTTAATGGACTTTCCCATGTTCTCCCCTGTCTTTTGCTGACAGTTAGTGCAGTCCCACTCAACCTTTAGTGTGAACCCTGCCCCTCACTTTCTTTTCCACCCTAGATTACAGTGAGTACAGACCTGTCTGCATCCACCCCTGGTAAGGCCTTTCTCTCTTACCATAGTCTAACCCCATAGAAGCACCCCACATAGAGAAGCACTCTCTGCCTACACTACACCCACAAGTTCCTGTGTTTTCTAATCCAGCAATAAAATTAAGAAAGACATTAAGGACTTGTCATGCTTTGGAAGAGGGAGGACATGAGTTGAGCTTACTGGAATCATTCACACATCATTCGTGACCCTGGTTCCAGGAAACACAATAAGTACATAAAGTAATAAGTATCCTTACTTCTATGGTCTGTTTTTTATTTTCAGACTAGAAGTACAATTATTGACAAACTGCATATATAGAATGTGCTATATGTATGTGAAGCTTGTGATAATCACATACCACATTTCCTACAAGTTCTGTATGCCAAAATTCCCCAACCCTTTTCTAACACCTCTTCAAATACTGATTTCTGGCTACCCCACATTGTGGATATACTGTGCATGTATTGCTAAGAAGGGGAGACTAGTAGCATAGATAATCTTTTCATTTGTTTCCAAACCAGACTGGGGAGATGCTGTGTGATTCTGTGAGGATCACTGGGCTCACATTCAAAATCTTTTAATTCCCAGCCACAAATACTTACAGTATGTATGGACTTTTCTTTATTTCATTGTGTAAGGAGCAGTGTTGAAGAATTAGCATTATTTATAATGGTCTAAACACTTGAAGTTTCATTTGAATCCAAATGAGTCATTCCTACTGCTCAGAACTAAGAAGTAAGGTCAAAACTGTTTTTCATATGTCTCTGTCCTATAGAAAGCTGATTATAAAAACTAATATTGTGAATTCACAGGGGAAATGCTGGCTAATGATCTGAGTAGTTCATAAATGAAAAGCAGATATTAAGTTAATATACAACTCAAGTATATAAATATAAACGCAAACCCACACTAAACCAACACAATTTAAGATAAATAATTCCCATAGATTAAAATATACAATTATGTTTTCCCGCCATGAAAGCACCAAAAGCCTCCAAACTTCTCTCTATCAATTGAAAAGTTTATACAGTATATATATTGTGATGTCTCAGTCACAGCGTCGGATCTTATGTCCCAGATTAAAGCAGGAAATTTAGTATTTCTCTTTATGGGGTTTATTTACATGGATAAATAATACACTCAGGCCCACCGTCCCTTTAAGTCCAAACAAAATCATAAAATAAACTCCTATTTCTCTTAGGAGACTAACTACACATTGAGCTTCAACCCTTACTACCTAGCTGGACCGCTAAGCTGGTTACCACCCCAAAACAGGTACTATTATAGCTAACCATATACAGTCTCTGCACACAACAATATAGTGGTTCTCTTATCTGTTATTCCAGAGTTTGGAGCAGATGTCCCGCTTCAGCGCTGCATCCCGTCTTTCCTTCCCAGGGGAGCTCAGCCCCACAAAAGCTCAAAGAATCTCTCCTTTGTAAGTCCAATGTTAAAGACAGAACATCCCCGCTTTGGCATGGTCTCGCATCCTTCCTTCTTCCTGGGATTAACAACCCAGTCAGTCCCAGCAGGCTCCGCGGCCAGTGGGCCTAGGGGACTATGCAAGCTTTCCTTGCTGGGGAGAACTCTTCTATGTCCCCCTTCTCTGGGAACAGCAGTCACTCTTTCCTCCCTTCTCTGAGGGAAAGCAGTCTCTCATTGTGTATAGTCACTTCCTGACTTTTAAAACTCCATGAGCAATCAGGAGTTCAACCTGCTCAATTAGCCAGCAGCTGCTACTGGCTTCTCTAGGGAGATTAACTCTCTGTGTGTTGGAAAGTCCCATAGTTGCCCTATCCCAGTACCCAGAGGACAGTGATGGTATCACATATCCGCCTCCCCAACATAACATTGTCCTTTCTCAAAGACACCTGACATCCATCTCTTCTTTTACATTGCCTTCCAGTTTTTCCTTCTGGGGAAGTACTAGGCCTTTTGGGCCTGCAGACTGGTACTTCGCTACTTTTTTGTCTTTCAGTTATTTGATTTTAGCGTTGAAGCTCAGCTTTTGGCGTGTTACTTTTTGGAACATTTCCTGAGCATCCTGCAGTCTGTTGGCTCTCTCTGCCAGTTCAGCCCAGACTTTATCCCGCTCTGTGACCTTGGTCTGCCTATCCTGAAGATGCATCACCATCTTTTTCCTCTTGTCCTCAGAGTCTCCCACACATGGCAGAAGAGCCTTGACCTCATTGGTCAGCCCATTGCATTCATTCACCAGTGACTGTTTGGCTTTCTCTTGTGAAGATGGTAACTCCGCTTTAGTGGTGATGGCTTTTTGACCTTTCTCCATCAATGTACCTTCAGCGTTTGAGACTAGACTAGAGACGGGTCATTCACCACAAGTTCTGTGTTTGGTTCCACACCATTTAGCTTCAGTACTTCAACTTGAAAGTGCATCCCATGGCGCCTCTCTATTACAGTCGGCAGACGTAGGCTTGGGCCTTTCTTTCTTGATTCCTTAACTTACTCTGGTGGAAGTGGTGCTGGATAATCTGTGAGGTCTTTCTCATTTTACATTCACGGACACACTTCTTTCCCATTCTCATCTGAGCAGCTGCCCTTATGGCAAAGAATCCACTTTGAACCCCATGGGCACAGCAGTACAATTGGATTCTTACTGTGCTACTCCATCGCAACTTGGTCCTTCCATTTCATGCCTTGTGGAAAGTAGACTGTGGTAGTGCAAAGGCATTGCAGTCACACTTATCAGCGCATACAACTTTGCTCAGGCGCTTCAAACTTTGCATTTTTGTTTTGCAGTTGAGCGGTGTCCCCAGCTCTCACTATACCCTTGTCTTCACAGGCATTAGTTTCTGTGGGATATAGACGTTTGGGCCAGGCCAAAACCTTATCCTGTAGTGGAGACACCTGTGCATTACTGTTCTGTGGAGCCTCATTCTGTTTTAACTCTACCGCCATCTTTACCATGGGCTGCTTCTGTGACCTCTGTCTGGTTTAGGTTTGTAACCTTTTTCTCCACCTTCATCTGAGAAACCTCCTGCTCTGCAGCAGTAGAGTCCAATGCTCAGTCTTCAGAACCTCGAGCTCCTCACCCAGGTCACGCTTTTGTTTCTCTGCCATCTTGCGGCCAGCACACTCAGACTCCACGTCCTTCCTCAGGCCTTGAAGCTGCCCTTTTGTATTTCTTTTTCCACTCAGTACAGCTGCTAGTTCAGCTTCTTTGGTGTTGAGTTGCATTCCACATCTGTCAGCTGATTCAGAGCAAGGCTTAACTCTATTTCCTCTTCTTTATTTCTGACCTGCAGCTGCCGGTGCTCCTCCCGGACCTTGACCAACTCCCGCGGCAGCCAGGCCCTCTCATTGGCTGTGTAGTCCAGAAGCTTGCGGGTATCGGCAATCTCGGTCTCATAGTGCAGTGTCAGGCAGGTCACCTGATGGACACCTCCTCCCGCTCTTCCATTTTGGTGAGCTGTATCTTGAGCAGAGCAAATTGAGCCTGCAATCTCCTCTCAGGGCCTTCATCTCTTCCTGGTGCTTGCTCTTGGTTTGCATCACCGCCTCCTTCATATTTTGGAGCGCTGCAGTTTTTGTTGCTAGGATTGCCGCTGCTCCTGTTTTCCATGCCTCTTTCTCCTGGGTGCATTGACACCTGGCGATGGAGCAGCCTCTCCACTTCTCCAACTCTTGCTCCAGTTTCTGGACCTTCTCCCGCTCCCTCTCATACAGAGTCACCTGCATCTAAGCTCCGCCTCTAGTGATGTTCTGCTGACGCTCAGCGTGGCCTTCAGCTCCTCATGCTGCTCTGTGGGGACATACTGGGTACTGAGCCGGTCCTGTACATGGTCCTAGCACTTGTACTTGGTTAGCAGCCTTGACCAATTCTGTAGCACTCACCACATCTCCTCAACATCCGCTTGTTTCACCCTGGCCTCCTGCAGACACATGCAGCACTTGCACCTGGCTCTGCAGTAGATGTGCTGCTCGTGTGCGCTGCTCCAGGAAGACACGTTCTTCTTGCAGCCCTATCTCTGCATTCTGTAGTGCTTCCTGCACTTCTAACTTTTCCTGGGCCAATTGCTTCTTCACTTTTTCTGCTTAGTGAAGCTTCTTATTTCCTTCACTGACCTGGTCAGTCAAGTCTGAATTTTTCTGTCTCAGACTTGTATTTGCTCTTTATATAGTCTCTAAACGAATTAGGATCCTTTCCTCAGCATCTTTTAATTCACAGACCTCAGTGCGGAAGTTTTAAATTTGTTTCTGGGATATCTCATAGTACATTTCCAGTCATTACTCGTTTTCTCGGACTCGCTCGGATTTCCATTCATGACAGTAACTGTGGCTTTTGTCATCCCAAGGCTAGTTGTCATTCCCGTGAAGATTGCAACAGACACTCTGGTCTTTTCTAATCCCCGTCTTCCTGACCACACAGGGTAAAAAATTTCTGCAGCTTCTGCTGCAAATGGATGCTGTCCTTTTCGTGCCCCATATGAGTCCTCCACCTCCTCAGGTCATCACACGACCTGAAGGGGCAGTGTTTGGTGTGACCAAGCTCTTTACACCAGGGGAGCGCAAACATTTGGTGCCCACGCCCCCCTGCCTGCTCCCCCTCACTCTCGCGCTCCCCTACCTGGTTTGGCTGCGTCAAATGATGCCACGGGTCACGTGACGTGATATCCCATGACTCCATTGCCATGGGGACGGACATGTGACATCGCTCGGCATGACACCGCAGCGTCATGGTGACACGTCACAGCAACACATCTGAACCCCGGTAAGGGAGTTGCAGAGGCCTCATATGATCCCCCAACATTTAATTTAAATGTCTCGGGGTAGAGCGCGGTTATTTGCAACTGCCCACACCCCCCACAAAATATCTTGCGCCCCCCACTTTACGCACTGCTGCTTTACACCATGAACACATCTGCGGTTTCTTTTGCGGGACAACGCAGGGTTGCTCCTTCCTCAAAGGGGCACTGCTTCATGTGGGCAGGCATATTATACAGAAAACACATTATATCCGCCATTTTTCCTTCCAGGCGTATTCTTCATCTTGTCCTCTTGGGGGCGGTATTTCCTCAATTCTTCATATGTTTCCCTGTGTATCCTGTTAGCACAACTAGTCATACACAGTGGGACAGACTTTACTTGCAGAATTAGTTTTTTCACTTCAGTTGGGCGGCCATATTAAATCCCTGCATTTATTTTCAAACCCACAGTTTCCGCTTCTCAGTGCCTTTTTGGACTGCCTGCATTCTGCACCAATTGTGATGTCTCAGTCACAGCATCAGATCTTATTTTCCAGAACAAGGCAGTCCTGCAATTAATTTAAAAAACATTTTCTAATATCTAAATTATATTTTAAACATGCATTGTTTAGATACATCTGAAAATCGCATGCCTGTGAATTCATCTACACAGCATAGTGTAGACCCAAAGAGCAGGCATATGCATTACAAACAATTTTGCTTATATCTTTGAAATGTTGAGCAATAATATAAATATTTACAAATATTTACAAAAACATTTTCACAATATTTGTACACTTATTCGTTTTCTAAATAAACAATACTTCTACATAAACAAAATGCACAAAATTACAGCAAACGTAATTTGCTACTAACAAGCTTCATGTTAATTTATCTTCTTAATGGTAGCTTGTCCGGGGTGGGAAGGGAGCGAAGATAGCAGGGATACACCATAAAAAATAAAGAACATATAATAGTGCAGCAAATTTACACAATCTGGATAGAGCATATGAATCTTGGCTCTGTAGCAGTGCCTACTTACAGCAGGTCAGATAATAAATCGCATTGATCTACACAACTGGTAGAAAGGTGTCAGGATCTTCAATAACAGCCGTGGTTTACAGCATGGGATGTAGGCAAATCAGCTCAAACGTCAGGAGATGTAGTAGAATCAAAGGCATGCAAAACAAAGGCAGACCATGGTGCAGATCACACATACAATTTATATATAAAAAACAACAAAGAACTTTAGGAATCGTACTCACAATAGGTACATATTCAATGTTCACGTAAGTTTTTACTTGAGGCAAAAGGAGTGCCGGCCCAGTGTGGAACAGCTCACAGGTGATCTTCTCCTTGGCTCACAGCAGACCGGGTGGAAGATGGCGTCTGACGTCACATCCGCTGTGTGAGCTTTTTAGATATTTGTTTGTGGTGAACCCTCTGTATTTGCTCTCGTGAAGTCTTCTCTTTATGGTAGACTTGGATAATGATATGCCTACCTCCTGGAGAGTGTTCTTCACTTGGCTGGATGTTGTGAAGGGGTTTTTCTTTACCATGGAAAGGATCCTATGATCATCCACCACTGTTGTCTTCCGTGGACGTCCAGGCCTTTTTGTGGTGCAGAGCTCACCAGTGCGATACTTTTTTTTCTCAGAATGTAGCAAACTGTTGATTTTGCCACTCCTAATGTTCCTGCTATATCTCTGATGGATTTTCTTTTTTTTTTGCAGCCTAAGGATGCCCTGTTTCACTTGCATTGAGAGCTCATTTGACCGCATGTTGTGGTTCACAGCAACAGCTTCCAAATGCGAATGCCACACCTGGAATCAACTCCAGACCTTTTACCTGCTTAATTGATGATGAAATAACGAAGGAATAGCCCACACCTATCCATGAAACAGCTTTTGAGTCAATTGTCAAATTACTTTTGGTCCCTTGAAAAAGAAGGGGCTACATATTAAAGAGAGGTAATTCCTAAACCCTTCCTCCAATTTGGATGTGAATACTCCCAAATTAAAGCTGATAGACTTTAAGCCCATATTCATTATTTAACTGTAACTTGAATTTATTTTGGTACACAGCCGAAATAACAAAACTTGTATCAGTGTCCAATTATTTCCGGACCTAACTGTATATGTGCAATAAAGAATATCCCTTGTAAGCACATTCACGTCTTAGACACGTCTGCAACCCTGCCTTTCAACCATTATCACCTAGGGGAGACCAGACAGTAATAGGGGAAGTGTCTCTATCTAAGGGGCCTTCCCTGAAGCAACCACAAACTATGGTGATTCAGTGCCTAGCTGGGGCCTAATTGGGGTCTCTGGCCTAGTACAGGGACCTACTGACTCCCTGCACCTACACCCTCACCCTCTGATGTCCCAGCTCCGACTGGCGTGCTTCCTAACATGCACAATGTGTCCATCTCCCTGTGGGAGATTCTGCGCACCCTATTGGCTGCCGTGGATCATGAGGTGCCTTGCCCCATAGCCTTCTGGGGACTGTAGTTCCCTATGCGGAGCATCTTGTGTCCTGGCCGCCTGCAGCAACTCTCTGAGCATGTGCTACTGTACTCCGCATGCGCGGACATATTCAAAATGGCAATGCCCTGCGAAGGGAGCTGCCGGTAGTCTCCGGCGATGCGCTAGCCTGCCACGCACTCTACACGTTTCCCCGCAGCAGCGGAGGTAAGTGAGGGAACCGGGGAGCCGGGGGGGGGGGGGGGGACACATCCTGTTATAAGTATAAGATGTATTAATTAGGGGTTCGCAGAACAAATATTTGCTAACAGGGGGTGCACAGTCTAAAAAGGGTTGGGAACCACTTCTTTAGAAAAACCCATATGGTGTGCTAACAAGGACTGCTGCCACTTGATTCTGCTTCAACCTTTACAGTACAGTACAGCTGGATGTTAATCTGATTTCTCTGTGGTAGGAAAAATATGTCCTCCTTATTCAAACATGTGATCATGTAACGCAATGTTTCCCAATTAAATTTTGTCGTGGAACCCTTTTATATTTTGTAAAAAAGAATGGAACCCCTTAAAAAATGTTAGCGTACCACATGGAAAAAAAAAGAAATGCGCCGCAGACGAAACATTTTCTTGGTCCAAAATTATTTTTAAAAGACCCCCACCGCCCCAATACATTTTTAAAAGACCCCCTCCCCCCAGTGTCTCTCTCCCTCCCCCAGTGTCTCTCCCTCCAGCCAGTGTCTCTCCCTCACCGCAATGTCTCTCTCTCCCTCCAGCCAGTGTATCACTTTCTCCCCATAGTGTCTCTATCTCCCTCCCCAGTCTCTCTCAATCTCCCTCCCCAGTGTCTCTCTCTCTCCCTCCCTCCAGCCAATGTGTGTTTCTCCCTTCCCTCCAGTGTCTCTCTCACCTTCTAACAGTGTCTCCCCTTCCACCCAGTGTATCTCTTCCCCTCCACCCAAATATGTATCACACCCCCATGTCTCTATTTCACCCTCCCTTCCCCATGTCTCTATTTCATCCTCCCTTCCCCATGTCTCTATTTCACCCTCCCTTCCCCATGTCTCTATTTCACCCTCCCTTCCCCATGTCTCTATTTCACCCTCCCTTCCCCATGTATCTATTTCACCCTCCCTTCCCCATGTCTTTCACCCTCCCTTCCCCATGTCTCTTTCACCCTTCCCTTCCCATGTCACTTTCACCCCCTTCCCCACGTCTCTCTTTCACCCCCACCCCACCTCTCCATGTCTCTTTCACTCCCTCCCCACCTCACCATGTCTCTTTCACCCACCTCCCACCTCTCCATGTCTCTTTCACCCCCTTCCCCATGATACACTCTCACACTTTCCTTATCACGCATGCGTGCAGCAAGGCAAACGAGGTGCTGCATGAGCTGTGCAGCACAGCGCCACCTAATGTCTGAAGGAGAAATTGCAGCTACAGACAGACTGCTTTTTTGAGGGGGAAATCCGGCACAGTAAGTGCGGGTAGCCCATCCATCGGCGGAACCCCTGGGACTGCTCCACGGAACCGCAGGGTTCCGCAGAACCCCATTTGGGAAACGCTGATGTAACGACATGCTCTAGTGAGCATTGGTAGTAATAAAACATATACTAATCTGCATAGGGTCACTTGATGGTCGTCTGGGAGGACGTGTACAAATTATATGGGCAACAAAACATGAACTTATTACTCAACTCATAAACAGGCCTCAACGGTGCACATGATACCCCATTCATCGCCCCTTGTAAGAGAAGACAAGGAGCACCAAGATATCTCCATCAACCAACTGGTCTTCTGTGCACCTTTTATTCTATTATAGAATTCCTGTGCACAAAAATGTCAGGGGAGTGATCAGCAAAATTAATATTATTTCCCTAACTTCTTTCTAAAAGTGACTCCTCTTTCTAATGTTTGACATGAATACAGTATTTACACGTCCGTAATTAAGATATACTGCAATGGAGTCATTTAATGTAATAACGTCTACTACTCTGTTATCTTTTCAATGATTAAAATGAAGGCTGTAATGTTCCGGATGTAAAGAATAACCATAGCCCTTTGCAAATTAGATATTTAATGAAACAATATAAAAGCTCTAAAGGAGAGAGAGCTTCAAGACGACTGTATTTGTAGGGTAACACTCTTTCACAGCATATGCACAGCCTTAAGGTTTAATAAAAACGGCTCTTCATGTGACCTCATCCCATTGCGCTCCTGCTAGACACTGGGTTATGGCTGCATCTCCAGTAATCCACTGTGGGAAACATTATGATGAATATTAAAGTCATGGACCCCCAGTTGTTGTCTCGGTTGCCAGGAAGACCATGGGAGTGGAAGAACTGGGATGAAAGGGACAAGTTAAAAAAGAGAGCAGGAAGAAGAATGAAAGGCTAAGAAACCCTAGCATCTGCATGTGATAAACCAGTTACTCACCACTTCATGTGTTCCTTTTAAAGAAAGGAGCTGAATTGACCGACCTTTGTTCATTTATCAAAAGTGCAATGTGGGGTTTTCCCAGATAAAGTTAAAATCCTGATGCTTTACAAAACATCTGCTCACCCATGAATTTCCTAGAAAAGTACACTTCATATATACAGTATGCAAGCAGCATGGACCTTTTTGAGTTGTAATTAAATGTACTTGCAAACTGCCTGTCATTTCAAGTACTCTTTTATTTAGAAAGGTTCAAAGAAGTCAGGAAAGAGTGCTTTAATGCAACACAATAAAAGAGAGAAATTAGATCCAATTAATGTATATGTGCCAAACTGTTTGCCCAAGAATTAGACCATAGGAATCTCGTGGTTATGAAACACTAAACTATTTTATTTTAAACAAACACATTGTAAATAATTTAGTTAGTCATAACTTTTCAGTATAATTCATTTTTAAAGTAAAACCCTCAATGAAGGCACTGTACTGCACATAAGTCTAAACTGCATGTAGTTTAGCTCACATTCAAACTCTTCTTCAAATGCTACAGTACATGGATGGTGGCAAAAAAAAACCCCGATGTGATAATAATATTTTTTGGGGCAAAAAAAATCTGGTGGCAAGATTAAGGAACAAATATAACGTTTAATAAAAAATTAAGACCATTTATAAAAAAGGAAAGCTGAAGTGACAATGTAGTGGACGTAATGAGCATTAAAAAGGAAAAAACAGATAAGGAAGACAAAAACAACTGTGCCAGATCATGAATGCCATCTTTCCACTCAACTGCAATCAAATGCCATTTGATAACTGAGTGATAATGAATAGCAATGGGAGGTTTCTGATACAGTAGGAAGCTTGACTCTACAATATGTCTACAGAACGTACACTCAGCCAATTAGATGTTCTGAACTTTATCACAGTGAAAAGTCTAGGTACAGTAGTTTAATCTGTAAGGAAGATAGTGAGAGGATGTAAGTGGTTACACACCAAATGCTTTTGCTTCTATGTGGTTCACAAATCATGTGTGCAACGATAAACAAAGAAAGGTAGAATCTTTGCAAATTACTGTACCTTTTTTAATAGTATTTGTAGCACTATGCTGTCCTCTTATTTTAAGTACTGTACTCCACTGATTAGCTTTTAATTTGGTTACAATGTGACGTTAAACAGAAAATTAATAAAGACAATAAAAAGAGAAACAAGAGACTTTAACTTATAATGGCATGGTAAACATTCAAAGACTGTGTATAAGACTAATAATGTACACATACTGACTTCACTAAACATTAAATGTGCTTGAATCTAATCAACGAGTCACTTACCTTTCTTTATATACAGAGGTAATGTAGCAGACATTATTGCATCCGTTGGTGTTCTCCCGCAGGTGAAGTAGTGTTGGCCACGACTCTTTTTTGCAGGCGGCTAATTCAAGTGAATGGCGACTTAAGTTCCGGGGCATTGTGTATGTCCTGCAGCAATGCGCCAGCGAGTGCAATAACGTCTGACATACACGCATAACCATTATTTGTCCACATTATAACCACGTACCAGTTAACTTAAAAAAAAAAAGGTACAGCTCAACCCCCTTATAACACTGTACTTGGGCTCCAAAGAATCATATCGCGATATAAGCAGATCGCGTTAGAAATAATGTACAATTGTATGCATTGTACAATAAAGTATTTAAGATACCAATAATCGTGTTGTAAAGTTTTCATAAATACGCAAATTGGGAGCCACGCTTGCATCGCTTTATAAGGGAATCCGCGTTGTAACGGATCGCGTTATAACGGGGTTAAGCTGTATTTCTAGACTGACAACAATTTGTCAACCCTTCTTGCAAATGCATTCTTGCTGCTCATGTGAAGACTCTCCCCCCCCCCAAAAAAAAATCTTCGAACCCCTGCCCCCCCAGGTAGGAAGCTGGGGTCTCCAGAGCTAAACTGCATAATTTCATCTCCGGGACCACTTGCTTCCTGAGATACTTACCTCCTTAGGGGGTGCCGGTATCTCAGCTCAGGTTTAGCTGTCCCATCACGTGGGCCAATAGGAAGCAGTGATGTCATAGGCGGCTTCCTATTAACCCACACGACCGGGGGCTTTAAACCTCAGCTGAGTAAAAAATAAAAATGAAGGCAGCAGTGCTGATACACTTTCCCTCTTGCCGCTCCCTGAGTCCTGCCGCCCCAATTCGGTGACCTACCTACTTACAGCCTAGGGACAACGTTATTGCTTCCATTATCTCACGATAACACATTATCACAGCTGCAAGTGTTATTGTGTTATTTGCCGTAGTGTTGAATCTCACGGCTCTGTGTTTAAACAGAGCCGTGAGTTAGAACATTGAGCGATAACTGCATGATAACAGTGGCAATGGGTCTGCTGCATATTCATAGAGCAAGGCAAAAATATTACTCCAAATGTATCAAAGACAAAATCCAATGGAAAGCAATAGGATTTTTCTCTTGGATACATCTTGCGGAAAAAAAATTGCCCATAGATTTGCTCCACTTTTGCCTTCATTTATTTACTTCATTATCTATTAACATGGTAAGATCTATAATGGTGTATTTCCTCCGGGTGAAATTAAAGACACGTTTTGGTTAAAGATCGCAAAATAATGTGCTCATATTTATTGCACAGCTGATTTCAACAGGAATAGCTCCAATTACTTAGTGCTTAAGTGCATGTCAACCTCAGAGACTGTTGAAGCGGACGCAATTATTTTTGACGAGTTTCCAACAAGGCAAAGGGACTATTTTGTGTTCAGAATTTGTGAGAAATCATGCACCGCATTTTATGACCAGAGTCCGAAAAAGAAGATACTAATGACATGACTAATGGGATTCTTTTGGCATTATCAACAACAATGTTTTATGCACTTTTGCGTCTCCCATCCTATTATTTAAGTTTTTGAGATTAACCCAGCATTTGCTGATTAACCTGTGACCTAATGATTGCTGCTTTGTTTGGTCGGATAACAGGATCCTTTCCACGGTTCTCCTTTAATCATAGTAATGAAAGGTAGTTTTCACAGTACAAATTAGTTTTTTGTGTCCAGTCTTAATAGTGATCCACGTTTGGATTGAAACATCAACACAATACAAAGCATTGGAAATTACAGCTTTTTATTACTGGGTAACCCCAGCTACATAGTTAGATAGTTACATAGTAGATGAGGTTGAAAAAATCGTACGTCTATCAAGTTCAACCTATGCTAAATTTAGACAGCAGATACTTTATCCTATATCTATACTTACTTATTGATCCAGAGGAAGGCAAACAAAAAACCCCAGAGTCATATCATCCAATGATATCTCATAAGGGGAAAAATAAATTCCTTCCTGACACCAAGAATTAGAAAAATAGCTGAAGCGCTCAAATGCAGGTATATTGATCCAAATACTCATACTGCCCTTATCCAAAATGGCCACACTGCTTGTGGGACTTCCTTTTGCCCTTAGATCGGCACTGAGTCGCTCTGCGCATGCGCGATGACGCGCGCAGCGTCATGACGTCATCAGGTTCCGATTTTTGGCGCGAAACGGCCCACAGGTAAGACGGTATATAATGGATGTTATCACATTGTGTTTTTTTCCTTGAAAAAGAACGCTGTGACGTTCGAAATGCATTGGATGGGTCTTTTGTCACATTAAAGTGCCCTTTTAATTATTTTTCGTTTGGGTCCTTCCTGCTCCGTTTGTGCTGGTGCGCTTTTGGTCTCCTTTTTTCCTGACTCCAAGAATTAGCAATCGGATTAATCCCTGGATCAACATCCTTCCCATGTATACTTATTTGGTATATCCCTGTATACCATTCCTTTCTAAAAAGATGTCCAACCTTTTTTTGAACAAATCTATTGTATCTGCCGTCACAGTCATGGGTAATGAATTCCACAATTTAACTGTCCTTACTGTAAAGAACCCTTTCCTTTGTTGCTGGTGAAATCTCCTTTCCTCCAACCTTAAGGGATGCCCCAGTCATTGCCCCCAAGCGGAGTTATTAACCATATCTCAGAACTCCAAATGATTTATTACCTATGAAACATGCAGTAGGCAAATGTAAGTGCACTACATGTTATGGTCTGTAAGTATTCTCCACTCATGTCTGTTGTTTTACATGCATTCTTAGAATACATGAGCAAAACCGGTAATGTGAAATCAGAACCTTACATTCCAAATACAAAATCCTTATCTTTGTAGAACCCAAACAAAAAAAACTAAATTGTTTAGAAACAAAATAGCCATCTCTTTTTTTTATTATTATTTTAAGTTTTTCAGTTATATTTTAATTTTGTGTTTGGTTTACTGTATTGTTTTTGTGAGTTTATGCTTATTTTAAGCATTAACTATGCTGCTTTTCTTGCTTATCTTTTTTTTTTTAACATTCGTAATTTCGTAAAGACCCAAAACCAAACAAATCAAGTTTTGGCAAAATGAAAAATATTTTTAGTACCAAAACACGAAAATAATTTTAGAACCAAAAAGCACAAAAGGGAGACAGATGTTTCCACAGTGATTTTCTAATCTAGATTTAAAAAAAAAAATTCACATTAAAAAAAAGTTCTCTACGCTGCTATAAAGCACAATGTTAAAAGATCAGAATCCTGACCAGAAAAATGTCTTGTCAGATTATGTTTCCGTTGCTGCTTTTATATTAGACAGAAATGAAGCAGTAGAACCTTTCCCCATGCTCAGTGATGTTGCCAAGATTTTCTATTTGACCTAAAAATGTGAATAGTTCACAAACAATGTAATACGTGTATAGCACATACTGTAGATGAATGATATTATATACAGTATAGTAATAAAATTGACAACATAGCCCATGTGACATATTAACCTTTTGAGTGCTGCAGGGGCCATGGCTTTATAGTGCCCCAGCACTCTGTGATCATGGTGCACTGATCATAGAAAGGAGAGTCCTCCTCTTCTGTTCTTCAGCCGGCCAGATTGCACAGCACAGCACAGCAAAATGTGATCTCCCCTAGAAAACTATCAAATAGCATATAGCGGATACAAATAATAGGAAGAAACCCTGGCGCATGTGTTAAGTGAATATACAAAAATATACAACTGATAAACAATATGTCCTCAAAGGATATATCAATGGTGGTTGTTGAAGGAAAAATGTCCTTTCTTCTTAGTGATGACAGAGCTGAAATAGTCTCAGTCCTCAATATGTAATGTAAGTTCTTCTTTGCAGCAACAGCTATCCTATTCAATGAGACAAAAAACGGGGACAAAACATCGCGCAGTAACGTTTTAGCAATGAAGCCCTCCTATGTGGATGTCCCAAAAGATTGCCTACTTACTAGAAATAGGAAGATAGCGTGCAGTGGAGAGAAACTGTTTGGTGAGCCCTCTGAATCCAATCTTTTCCAGGGTGACACGAACCCCACGTGGTACCCTGGTTCAGATGGATATCAAGAAAGGCCATCTTTCACAGATAGAGTGTTTTCAGGATCTGCTTCAGTGCTCCTATATGTAGATCACTATAACATGGGATAAAAAGAAAGGGGGGAATGCGCAATATCGTCTAAACTTTAATAACACAACCTCACATGAACAGAAACGTACTCACAATGTTTCTGTAAGTTAAAAGCAATGAATAGAAGTGCCTCAACAGGCTTGATGCCACTGCACAGTCTTTGACAGTCTCTGGTGTACCGGATACTCCGCGTGCATCCCACGTTGTTCTGGCGCACAGCGATGACGTCACTGTCCCTGTGTCAGGCGGATCACCAGTCCGGCACCTCCTTTGGCTCCTCCCTATGCATTTCGTGATGGGGGATCGTCACTATGTCATAGGGCAGGATGGGCGCGGGCGGTTACAGAGGCCCTGCGCTCTACCCCACAGTATTTAAATTAAATGCCGCGGGAGGCGTGAGGCTTCTGTAACTCACTTATCTGCTCCCTGCCGGGTCTCCGGCGACACGTCGCCATGGCAACATGACATCAAATTACGCGCCGGGGTCACGTGACGTCACATGACCCGCAACGTCATTTGACGCCGAGTTATTGGAGAGGGGGGACTCGAATGCTGTGGCTCCTGGGCAGGGGGCACAGCTCAAGAGGTTTGCGAAACCCTGTCATATGGCACTGAAGGCATTAAATGAAAGCATATGCTACCCATGCACAAGATGCACATTTTACACAGGCAGTCTTGAAACATATCGAACAGGCATTAAATGGGTTATTTCAGAACCGGCATAATTTTTCATGGACCAGGATTTGTGGCATGCTGATAATGGGCCTTGTGGAATAAATGTATTCTACAAAGTATTTGTCACAGAGAGCTATTAATAGTGTAACAGGGCTGGTCCAGGTTGCCCCTCCGCCTCCTGTCATGTAAGCCTAATAGCTACAGGCTGTGGCAAGCAATCCTGTGGGCTTTTGACCCCCTCATTCTGGCACCCTGAGTGACGGAGGTGGTGGTGACATAGGAATCTGTGTGTAGCCTATCATGGTACGGATCCTGTGCACTCCCCTTCTGGTCCTCAGGGAGGAAGTGCAAATTGGTTAGTCAGTCTGTTTCACTCCTTCTAAGGAGTGGATGTGAATGCCCTCTCCTCCTAACTGGGAGTGGGAGAGGCCAGTCAGCCCTCATAGCTGACTGGCCATGAAAGATCTTAGGCTCCAGACTCAGTGAGCACACACCATCCAGAGGCCTTGGATCCTCTGTCCATCATGCACCGCTGTAGAAGATCAACTGCAGTGACTGCCGCAACAATAAACCCTTTTGCTTTTATATACTCCTGCTTGAGTGTTCAGTCCATTTGAGCAGGGGGGGAGATCTGTGTTTTGGTGGGGGCTGACTCTGGGCTCTGGAGCCCACCACAACTAGAAGTGCTGAACAACCAAGGAATCTCAGATGACATCATAAGCCTGTCCTGGTCTCCATGTCACCGCAGACAACTCAGGTCTCCTGAACCCTCACAGGTACGCCACACCACAACACCTGTAGCCGCAACACGTATCTCCTAGAGGGTGGGGCTACAAGTGCTACAATAGGATATATCGTACATTGAGTCTGAATATACAGTAATAGTTAAGGTACAATCCTACCCACCTCAACTTTCAGATACACCTATCAAATGACAGTGATCAATAAGATAAAATAAAGAAACATGTCCCACATTTTTCCCTGTAATGTGAACTATCGGACAAAACAGTACTTCAATGTAAAAATACTTAGGCCCAGATGCACGAAGCTCAGTTAAATCAGGGAAAATCCCTAAGTGATGCACTCTATTCTACTAATCAAAATAATAAATCTTTATTCAAAATAAGTAAACATATGAATAGATTAAAACCTAAAGGAGTGCGCTGTGAGAGATCAAATACAAGGTATCTCTATTGTCAAATGGCTTGGGTCTATTAACCCCAGAAAGCCAAGTATGCTGGGCGAATCTTACAAAAATATCCAAGCGTGAGTACAGTTTAAATGTATAGCAAAAATAAACCCCAATGGGGCTAACGTCTAGAGGTGGATAGAGGGTATTCCTGCTTGGTATAGCCGTTGTACTCAGTTGTACTGTGTGATATCATACATATTAAGTGTATCACTGCATAAGAGATCTTCCAAATAAGCAGTTGACAAAGGATGTAGTTAGAAACACCCCATTGTAAACTGATTGACTGTGACTGGTATCAATATCAGTGATATCCCAATTATAAAGGGTAGTAGTCATATATCAGTGGAATCCTTATCTAGAATATATCTTAAAGGATCTACTTACAGAGCAATACATGGGCAATACAGTATATGCAAACCCACGTTCACTCGCGGTCACTGAACAGTCTCAGCAGAATATGTTGAACTCTCATAACCCTCTCTCTAGCTAGTGGGATCCACATATGTGGCCCACATCTTTGTTAAATCTTTGCTAGAACTGCTGTACTCCTGCAGACAAGGACCAAACACCTGTGTGTTGGTCGCTCACCAGACGTCACTCTGACGTCATCCCGACGCGCGTTTTGTTCCTGGGAAGTGGAACTTCTTCGGGGGTGGGAGGTTCCCTGCAGAGGGCTGCCTTTTATTGCCTGCGGTTGTCATGGTAGTGGGAGTGTGTCTTTCACCCGGCGCGAGACTGTCAGGCTACCCAGGCTTATACAATGCTTGCATTGCCTCCTAGAAAAGGGAAACCTGTTAATCCAAAAATAAGGTATTTAAAACCAGAGACATAACATAAAACACAGACAGAGCTCAGTGCACATCCAGTAAAACTTATACACGGTACAGTGCCTAAATATACATGTATAAGCCCCTGAGCCACTCCACGGCAGACCACATCTCAAGGGTCCCTAACAATTTTAAGCCCCTGAGCCACTGCACAGCAGACCACATCTCAAGGGTGATTATTTTGGGGGTTCACTATGAGCTTGTAGGTGTCCTGTATGTTTTTGAATCTAAAAATAAGGTAAGTGTAAAAATAAAATTTATAAAACAGCTAATGACTCATCTTGATATCATTTATAGCTATTGCTGTGTTCGACAATAGAACATATTGGCATCTTATGTGGTGTTGGGTATGATAACGCAATGTCAGTGCTAGATCACAGGTTATACTGACAGAGCATATGATCAAAATACCATATTGTTATATAACACATATATAGGACACCAATACCATTATGTAGAGGGTAAATATAGTGTTCTAAAGTCACAAAATAATGACACTGGTGACATTACTATAGGAATGCCGAGTAGTTGAAATCTTCATTTAGACCATTTGGGGATTGTGTTCCCAGGTTGAAGATCCACCTTGCCTACTTTTTCAATAAGGCATTGTCTAGGTCACCTCCACAGAGTCCTAAGGTGACATGTTCAATACCCTGAAATTGAACACATGTAATCTCGCCTTGATGTAACAGATTTACATGTCGTGCTAGAAGTGTATCTACACTGTTCCTAATAGTGCTGGTGTGCTCTAAAATGCAGCGGTGCAGTTGGCGTGACGTTTTGCCAACATACATCATACCGCGTTGGCAAGTAGCTAGATAGACAACTCCCCTTTTTTTGCAATCAAAGAAATCTTTAATTGTATATGTTTTGGTACGGTTTACATTTTGAAAAGTTTTATTGGGGCTAATAAATCTGCAAGCTTTACAGGCCCCACATTTAAAGGTGCCTACCGTCGTGTTGGTCAGCAATGTTGTCATTGTCGGTGTTTTATATTGGCTGTGAACCAAAGAATCTGAGAGATTTTTTGGTGTTCTATAAGTGATTGAGGGAGTATCTGAAAGCACTTTCCTATATACTTCATCCTCTAAGAGGATATGCCAGTGCTTGTTAATCACTCGTCTGATTTCCCTCCGTTGTTTACTGTATGTGCCAATAATTCTAGTTGGACTTGGTTGGTTCTCATTGATTTCCTTTTTAGCATACAGTAACTCGTTTCTGTCAGACTTCTTTGCACGTTTATATGCCTTGTTTATGCAGCTTTTACTATAGCCCCTATTCAGGAATTGTTTGCTCATTACCTCAGATTGTTTCTCAAAATCTTTTGTGGTAGAACAATTTCTTTTTACCCTTAAAAATTGTCCCACAGGTATTCCCTCAACTTGTGGTTTTGGATGGTGGCTTGTGAAGAGTAGTAAATTGTTGGTACCAGTGGCTTTGGTGTGAACCGTAGATTGCAGCATACCCTGTTCATCTTTGAAAATTTCCAAGTCTAGAAATGTAATTCTGTCCTGGTTAATTTCGCTGGTGAGTTGCAGATTATGATCATTCTGGTTCATAACTCTCACGAAGTTATTAAACTCCTCCACTGTTCCACTCCACAGGCATGGCACGCCGGAAATAGCACGGGAACCCGATTATTTAAATAAATATAACGTTTGTTTATTGGATCACATACAAAAAATAAAAAGGTCCAGGAAAAAACTTCCAAACGGTTCACACCAATAAAGCACTTTCTTAAAGAGTACTGAGATTTATTCAGAGGCCATATTATATACCTCAAACTCATGATATCATAATTAGAAACTGCTCAGCGAATTAAATATTAAGTAATGATCCCTTCTATTGGAACATATAAATGTCTGAAAAGGTCTATATCAACATATATATGAAACATCATATGGATATAGTCATTCTTGTTGCATAATATAACTGCATGTAATAGTATAGTGTAACAAATAATGTGTTAAAATGTTTTATTAGAATACCATACATTATCACACAAATTATAAATGCATATATATATATTATATAGAATGTATCCACCAATAGCTCATATTACAATTTTCTAGACACATAAATGTATGACGTATCTACAGTACAATCAACAGTACAATAAACAATGTCATAGTGATGCATTTGCCAAACCAACATCCCAACCCCTGTGGTACATAACTACTGTTGTAGAGATATTGAGTGGAAAATGTACTGCTATAGTAACAATTAATTTCCAAATACAACTATGAGGACATACTGTATTTGTTTTTCATACACTGAAGATCTCCCATTAAAAAATAATATTATACGTCCAACATCCATGGTGTGCTTAATATTATAAAAGGTAACATAGGTACTCAAAGTATCAATTCTATAACTTTCATCTACTGTCTTTGGCCCAAGCTAACCGCATTGTTTCACTGGAACATTGTATACTAATGCCATATAAAGAGCTCAGCCCATCACTTCTATAAGAGACCCCTGTAACCAAAAACAGAGCTCAAAGATATTAAAAAGTACCATAACTAATCTCAGACAGTATTTCAGGTTCCATTCAGTGTTTAACTCCATTGGTATTAATTAGTGTCCAATGTGAATATCCAGAAAGCGTCTCTGTGATATAATAAATTGGCTTTATCCAACCTCCCTCCACCTGAAATGGTGGCCAAACATGTTCTATAGCCACACATTTAAAAGTATGACGTTGGGACAAAATAATGAGCACAGCAAATAAGATGGAGGGCTGGAGGCAGTTAAAAATAGAATTATTTAATGGACATAATCGCCAAACAAAACAAAATAGGTCCTCTGAGGCGCTTCTCACTGTGAAGGCGCTATTTCAGAGAGTTACCTGTGCTTTGACTAACCGATCCTTAAATAGCAGTCTCTACGAGGAAAGGAAGTTCCCACCAGCAACACCTGTCCCCACTGATTATCTGAGACCAGGTGAGTGGCGACGGAGACTCGCATACATCTGTTGATCCCTAAGGAAAAAACATATTTATGCAGGATATTCTTAGGAAATGTTTCAACTCCCAATCTATATTAATGCTTAAGGGGTCTAATGTGTCTAAGCTAAAAATCCAAAACATTTCTTGTTTGTTGATCATAATCAACTAGCACCCTCTCCATCCACCTTTAAGATCCATCTTAAAACACACCTCCCTAACCAAGCATATGAGTAGCTCCTTGACTAATACTATACATTTCATACATCGACCTCGGCCCCCTGCAGACACACTTACCAGAACCCCCTCCTACTGTCTCTGTACGTTCTTCCTACTTACCACTTGGATTGTAAGCTCTTTGGGGCAAGGACTCCTTTTCCTAATGTTAATTTTATATCTGGAGCGCTTATTTCCATTATGTGTTCTATTACAGTATGTTACGTGTACTGCTGTGAAGCGCTATACATAAATGTATATTTATGTACATAAATGGCGCTATATAAGTAAAGATCATGTACTGAGCAAAGCCTGTTTTTCAGTTACACAGCTATTAGACAATTGAAGTGAATTGGTTTGTTATGGATTTTCTATGGTACTGTACAGCATATTAGGATAAAGAACTAAAAACGTAATTTTTATATTGGAAGGAATAGCAATGTGGTAAAACCTTTAGAAAGGTGAACTTTAGCTCAACATTAATACTGTGCATGGCATTTTGGACTCTAATTGTGCATATTTAATGCATATAGTAATTATATACTAATCCTTTTATTATCACAGGAATTTAATCACCCTCTGTTGTACAGCTGGCATGGTTATTTTTACTTTTACCTCTTCATATGAAAGTTTTTTCATGTTATCTGATATTTTCAAAGCACACAAAGTAATTTAAAATGTTATATCTCTATGGGCCTCATGCAGTAAGCGGCGATAAGGCTTTTATCGGCATTTTGCCGCCAAAATTGCATTTGAGATTCAGTAAGCGCCGATAAGTGGTCAAAATCGGCATTTTTTCTTCCCGATCAAAATTTATCAGCATGTGGCTACCGATAACCCACTTATCGGCACTTTTTAAAATCGGCTGTATTCTAGTAGCCCCGATCAGCTTATCGGTGCTGTTCGGCACTCAAAAATTGAGATTTCTACGGCAATTTGTCCCGCCAACTAAAGTTGGCAAGTTGGAGGGGAGAAGGATCGGCAAGGTTGCCGGGACGGCACTTAGAAAAAATAGCTCATCTCTACATCAATGGAGTCAATGGAGCGGGGACTTATAACTTTATAGGAGTGTTTATGTTCTATTGCTCATAATAAAAATGTGCTTGGCATTACAGTGTCGATGTGATTCACTTCATCGTGTCACCGATTACATTTATTATTGGCAGAACATTGTACTTTTCTATGTTATGATGATTTGCGTGTCACATTAGTCTTAATGTTATGATGTGTCAAGGTAAACTCCTATAGTAAACTTTTAAAGGAAGAGGTCACATAATATGAAACATGTTACTTAAGTGTGCTTTAAATTATTATATGATGTAACAGATTTCACACATCTAACAGATCCAGCCTATAGTAATGTTGGTATACATTAGAGAATGCTTTGAATGTGTAACGCGTGATCAAATGTAAATGTAGCTGTTTGTTTTCATGTTTACATGTACTTTGTGACCTCCCTCTTTTGATGACGTCCGCAATTGGACACTCAATAACATTGCATGTTTACATTGTACACGATGCATTAGAATCACTTCATGTTAAGTTACTGTATACACAGATCTATAATAGTTACTCATTTTTACACGACTGAAACATAATCATTAGCAAGTATCCTGATGGCATTAAATTATGCATATGCACATTACAATTAGTTCATGTGAACATGTGACAATAACATGCGAAATTAGACATGTTGCAACTTAGTTTTTCAACGTCAATGTCATGGTTGTATCCTAATGAGATGACTGAGTGTTGCGTTCAGAAGTGGTACATGCATTACACATTCCATAAATACTTGCGAATAAATTGTTGTACAAAGCTTAACGTTACATCATTGTCAAATATCATGATTGCCTGGTGAACACACAAAAATAATCCTTTTAATTCGTACTAGATACACGTATGGAGTTAACTACTTGGATATGTTAATGTAACACCTTGCACTTCATCAAGTCACCTGACATCATCACATAGGTATTTAAAGGAGGCCAATTACCTGCGCATTGACAGCTACACTGGTGACACACTTTATTCGAGCTCGGCTAGTCCCACGAATTCGGGTATACCCGGGTGTATTGAGGTTTGTGACTGTTTTCTGCCCGAGTGCATTGAGGTATTTTCCAGGCAGGGATTGAAGCATTTTATTCCCCCTGGCTGCAATACTGCACAGTATATATATATATACTGCATTACAATTCATGAATTTATGCCATCTGGTAGACACGCGAAGCATTGCAGCCTATTAAATCCTAATCATTATCATTTAACAGATCAGCCGCCCGTCAGCCAGGCATGAACCCAGGCTGGGAAGGCAAACGCAACGGGGCTTGTCAGAGGTGAGGAGCGGCGCATTCCAGGTATCTGCCAGGTACATACTGGGTATTTGCTCGAATAAAGTGTGTCGGTGCAGTACAGACCTGAAAATGATACGAATGTTCATGAGACGGAGGAAGATTCTATTGGAGGAGAGGCTAGCTGAGGGACAGGATGTCACAGGCCAAGGAAGGGACAGGGACAGAGACAGGGAGAGGAGAGGGCGAGGGAAAGGAGATGAGAGGAGAAGAGAGAGGAGAGAAGTTGTGCCTCGTCCTCGTTTGTACAGGGAGAGAACCATGTTAGATGGGATGAGTGAGGAGGAGATTATAAGTCAGTATCGTTTGAGTTCAGCAGCAATCTTAGCTCTTTATGAAGAGATACAGGGAGATTTAGATTTTGTGACAGCCAGAGGTCGTGCAGTCCCTGGGCTTGTTAAAATGCTATGCTCATTACATTATCTTGCTTCCGCGTCATTCCAGACAACTGTGGGTATAGTGGGCGGGGTCTCGCAATCTACATTCTTGCGGGCCTTTACCCAGTTTCTATGTGCACTGAATAGACGCGCTAGGAATTATATTCATTTTCCTACAGAGCACACAGAGTGGCTGGAAGTGAGGTATGGCTTTTATGCCATAGCCGGGATACCATGTGTGATGGGTGCAATAGATTGCACCCATGTTGCTTTGATCCCGCCTAGTCAGAGTGAGCATGCTTACAGCAATCGTAAGCACTACCATTCCCTGAATGTACGGGTGGTATGCGATGCCACGATGAAGATTATGCATGTGGTAGCCAAATTCCCTGGTTCCAGTCACGATTCCTCTATCCTGAGAAACTCATCAGTCTTCCATGCTTTCGAAGAAGGCTATTTTGGACCTAGTTGGCTTTTGGGTGAGTACATATTATGATGTGTTAACAAACAACTCTTGGTTTTCTATGAACTGTTGAATGTAATAATGTTAACACTAATTGTTTCATATTTGTGCACGATGGATTATAGGTGACTCAGGATATGGAATTAGGCCATGGCTGTTGACCCCGGTGGCAAACCCTCAATGTGAAGCAGAGGAGAGGTATGTGGCACATATATCTACACGATCCGTCATAGAGAGGTCATTTGGGCTTCTGAAAACACGATTCAGGTGTTTAGATAGAACTGGTGGGGCACTTCAATATAAGCCTGCTAAAGTGTCAGATATTATAATTGCATGTTGCATTTTGCACAATCTGGCACTCCGCAATAATTTAGAAACCGACATATGTCAGGGCTTGGAGGAGGAGCATCCCATAAATTTACCAGCTGACACTGAGCAAACAGCTTGTGGTGTGGAGACACGTCGGAATGTCATAAACACAAATTTTCATGTAAGCAAATACATATATGTTCATAGTACTACATAGATGTATTAATTCATTGTAATGATAAATACATGTGTCCAAATACCATTCACTTAGGAAACAGATGAATATGGTTCTCCCACCTTTCTGTTCTCTGCTGTGTGGACAATTGCATGTGGCACCGGTAGGTCATTCATCAACAGGTTGTATTATACTTCTTACCACTAAAAGGTGTTGGGTGTACGTGAGGAAATAATGTGTACTAAATCTATATTTTCTGTACATGCTCTTTTTGGTTATGCATACACAATAAACCTATTATGTCGATAGCCAATAGCTAGTGCCATATGGTTACATACAATTTTTCTTTTGGAGTGTGACATGTGTGTCACAATGATGTGTAGACTATTGTGTATTTAAGATCATATTTGACGTATTCTAGATTTTGTTTCATATCACATACAAAAGTGTCACTTATGTGTGTTGCTTACCTTAATGAAAATGTCATAACAATGATTTATAATCATTCATGTTTTCTTTTTCAAGGTATATCACTCCAAGGACTGCTCATGGTATGTATTTGAATTCACATCTGTAATAAGATGTGAAAACCTCGATACAGGTATAGTTAAAGGATGTATAAAGAGAACATAATGAAAAAGATGTGACAATTGAAAAATGTCGTTTCTGAATTGTGTCCGTGCGTTTATCTACACTTGGTGGTTATTGTACAGTGTGTTTTCAAATCATTACGTACATTATATAACATGTAATTTTGACAACGTAACAACATCCATTCATGCACACGAGCGATGTTAACACTCAATGCATGTTTGTATGAAATGACCCAAATGTGGTAAACATCATTAACATTGCAATGTATGTGATTATTTATTCTCTCACTTCATGTTCATGTTGATTACTACATTGTCACATGTGTATGTATAAGTGAAAGATGTGTGTTGATTTGACGTACATCTAACATTTGTCAAAATGTTAACACCATTCCAAAGTATAGTTCTTTGGATTCTCAACTTTTCCTAAATCCTTCAACATAATGACAAAGTAGTTAATAAAAAATTTATTTCATTCACATTAGTTATTCATAATGATCATGATCCTTTATAACTACTGTCAACATATGAACATAAATGAATTAGACATTTACATACGCACACATTTCAGCAACATAGTGTGTGTGTGTGTGTTTTAGTTTTTGTGTGATGCATGTATTTCTACCAGAAATAATATAAACCTACATAATAATGTTGTTTTTATCATCGGCGTCACTTAGCTATGTATGTGTTGAACGTTTACTAATAACACTAAACTATAGTTACTCGTGTGAATTAAATGTACACACAAATGTTCATGGTGTAATAATCTGTACCTAACATTCATTAGCTCATGCATGTTAGGTTACCACTACAACCTAGGTGATAATATAACATTCACATGACTAAAAAGTTTCTATCACCTCCCTATTGTTATTGTGTACGTTCAGATACAATGTCTACAAGTTGTTATGTAGCATTTACATTCTTTGACAAGTCACACGTGAGAATATAATATATAGTAGATTAATGTGTTTGCTGAGTAATAATGTGGGTAGCATATATCACATGACAATACATATAATGTTAGTAGAAATTTAAAATTTATGAATATAAGATCTAACTTCAGTGCTTAGCAACATCATTATGATAATTAAGTGCATAGTAAATATTTGCACAATAGGATAACATTATGTAGTGATTGTTAATCTGTTCACCAATCATTGAAAGCATTGTTATATATTTATTATAATAGTTGTTCGCTAGTCGTCACAATCATCGAATATAACGATTGTCCCATCTGAAATCATACATTGGTCCCATGTATTCATCCTCGACATCTGTGAAATATAGCAAACACATGATGTTCAAAGATGGCACATTTATCTATGTTTCAGCATGACAACGCTTAACACATCTCTATATGATTGTGGATATTCACGCATAAGTTACGTAGATATTTAAACTGCAAGGATAAAACTAAAGATACAGAACTATCTCATTTTTCAAATGGCGTTGCTGGCATTACCACTGATATGTTTGTTCCGGTGCCTGCATACATAATAATGTGCGCGCACAACGTCTGTTGGGCGCGCACGTCACGAATGTGTGGACTAAGTCTTAGCGCATGCGCAAAACGATGTGTACGCTGTGCGTTCTATACATGTCCCTCCATGGTGCTGCTAGCAGTACGCATATCATGGCTGAAAGTTATGATATGGAAGCGAAACAAATTCACTTCTACATACGTACATATCTAAACTTTGTAAACGGACGTGTGCCCACGGCCAAAACGGACGATCAGCCAATGAGCAAACAAAATACGTGTGACGTCATGTTAAGGCACCGTGAAATGCACGCAAACACCCCTCCCACTGAATGAACATTGGCCTCCAGCACTGCGCACGCAACGCCCCACCGACGCGCGCGCATGACACACTGCACTGACCGTAACAATAAGCTACGGGCACAGTCAATACTGTTTCACGCGCACACGTCGGTTGGGGGTGGGCCTTGCATTGGTAACCTTTTTAAGGACGCCTTGGGACATGACCACGTTCCCACGTCATATGTGGGCGACACATTGTTTTTATATGTTGAATGCTAAACAATGAGGTGTGTGTGTGTGTTACAGTTAGTGTAACATGTTGAAATGATACTTTAAAAGCGATAATAATCTATGATTTAGGACTCCGTCACCAATGTGTACTAATGGTTCGTCATGTAGTATATTGTTATAGGAAATAATGTCTTTGTGCACGCTACATGTAAAGCTGTCTGCAATGTTAAGCTGTATCCACTCATTTGGCTAAAAAATTGTGTATATTATTAATGTACACATATATAATTTGAGTAAAGGCATAACGAAATTTGTATTTACTATTCTTGTAGAAGTCAAAACTGATTTGGCTGCAACAACTCGCTCCAGGAAGGCACAACAGTATCATCCATGGTTGAGGTAACCGTTGAATCATGAATCAGACACATCTCCGTGAGGCTGTCATATGGATCTGCAGTGGTTTCTTCAAACAAGACGTCCGGAGGTACGTACAGTTGTTGGTTGTTTTCACATCCACATTGGTATTGGCCATATAAGTTTGGATACATAGAGTAGTTATGTCCATCTTGCATCTGGTCTTGATGAATGGACGGTGCAGGTATATCAGCAGACGCGACAGTCTGTGCGGCTTCAATGTAACTGGTATTCGGCAAAAATATGCTATTTAACAGAAGATATGTTCCATGTTCCATGGTAAGTTTAAATGATGAAGCAACATGCCAGCATCCATATCGTTGATCTTGACAATCATGGACACGCTCAAAACATTCATTTGCGGATAAAGTGAAAAGTACAGAAGTTTTAAAATGTCTTTGTTTGGCTGGTTCTTGGTAGTATGGATATTTGTTTTGGATCAAGTCATAGATTTCCCCACGGTTGCCTTTTTCTGTGGCGTTGACTCGATTGCTTCATAAATCAAAAATTTGTATGATTTACGTGGATGGCTGTGCAATGTGGAAGCTACTGCCATTTCTTCTCTCTTCAAGTGTACAGTGTCTAAGTTGGATGCATACGGATGTCTGCTGAATGTGTGAATAGTTGCATGTTATCTTCGCGGTTTGTTCCAAGGTTATAATACAACCTAACAGTTATACGCCTAGGTTTTCTCCCACAAGAAATTTGTTACAATAATTGGCTGAGATTCTTTGTCTAAGATACCCTCTTTTCACAGGAATCGAAACTTTACTTTCGGCTTAGCCAATCAAAATGTGCAAAACAAGTTTACTCTTTTAATTACAATAACAATGTGTGTGAAATCATCTACAGTGCTATGATGAACAGATTTCTACTTACACTTAGCTAAAATTAACCATACACTACCGACACACTTTATTAAAGTGTGGCCGGTACCGCAAGCCGGGAGATTTCCCGGCTTGCTAGTGGCCGCCCCTCGGCGTGCCGCGCGTCACCGACGCGCGGTCACGCGTCATCGGGAGCCTGCGCCCCCTGCACGCGCGTCCAGGGCTCCCCGAGGGAGCCCTGGTGTCCCGCGATCGCGGGACGGCGGCAGGGGGTTCCGGGGGACCCGGCGGACCCGGCAGCGGTAGGGAGAGCGCCCCGATCGGAGGGCGCTCTTCCGCTGCTTCGGCGCGCGCCCGTCACCCTCCGGTGCGCGCCAGGATACTGCTGCGGCCAAGAACGGGCAAATGCTCGAATAAACTTGGCCGCAGCAGTACACACACATCTCTCTTTTTGTCTCTTTTTCTGTTTTTCTCTCTCTCTCTTTCTCTCTCTGTTTCTCTCTCTGTTTCTCTCTCTCTCTCTCTTTGACTCTCTCTGTTTGTCTCTCTTGATATATAGATATATATAGATATATAAATAAATATATATATATATATATATATATATATATATATATATAATTATATATATATATATTTAAATATCTATATATATTTAACTATATATTGTGTGTATATATATAGTATGTATATATATGTGTATGTGTATATATGTGTGTGTGTGTGTGTGTGTGTGTGTGTGTGTATAAGACATGCAAATGAACATACAGTAATATTTACAGTTGCTAGATATATATATATATATATATATATATATATATATATATATATATATATTTTGCTACATTGAAGGCCTTGTTGTGTGCAAACAGGCCTTGTTGTAATTATCTTAACAGTTCATTAAAGTTTTTAACATTACTGGGTGAGTATGTTTGAGGGCCTAATTGAGTCAGCTGTGTAGAAGTTGTATTTAACAGCAAACAAGGCCTCTTTACAGCCATGAAGGCCTGTACTGTTCATTCTGATTATATATATATTATATATAGAGTGCAAAACTAAAGGCATAGATGTGTGTAAGCAGGCCTTGTTGTAATCATATTCAAAGTTAAATACAGCTGAGTGAATTAGGGGCTCACTCATACTGATACCATAATTGTAGCAAGTGTCCTAACATTTATATCTCATTAACACAAGGCCTGTTTGCTGACAACACTGGCAGATATATATATATCTATATATCAGTTAATATATATATATATATATATATATATATATATATATATATATATAAATAAATATAGCTGTATGCTCATCTGCATGTCTTAGGCAGGTCTGCAACCCCGCCTTTCCCCATTATCACCCAGCATACAGCACTTCCACTGCAGCAAGGGATTCTGGGAAATGACATGCAAATGAGCACACAGTGTCACTTTTTGCCTCAATAACCATTTTTAACATGGTATATATATATATATATATATATATATATACACACACACACACACACACACACACACACAATGTGTGTGTGTGTGTGTGTGTGTGTGTGTGTGTGTGTGTGTGTGTGTGTGTGTGTGTGTGTGTGTGTGTGTGTGTGTGTGTGTGTGTGTGTGTGTGTGTGTGTGTGTGTGTGTGTATACATATATAGATAGAGAAACAGAGAAACTACAGATATATTCATACAGCCTTACAGATCTGTTATTGTAACCAAAAATCATACATGACCACATGCCAACATTATGAACTATGAAAGAAGATTAAGGTAAATAATGTCTTACAGAGTTAAGACACAAGAAAACATAACATTCAAATGTATGCTGTTATATGGGTACTTACTTAAAGTTGTATGTCAATAATATTAGCATGAAATGACTATGCACATTACAAAAATAACCCAGATACATCTCATCTTGAACAAGAGCTAAGTGAATGTCATCTTCCATTAACATGGCAAGTGTGTAATAATGTTATACCATGAATCAACTGATGATTAATAGATATTCATATGTTATAAAATATGCCTTCATTCAGTCAGTGAGCATTTATAAACATTCATGTGTAAAAGGATATACTTGAATGTTATCAAGCATCTGTACATGATCATACATACACTATGCATGAAATAGTCCGCAGTAAACAACACCAGTACACGAAAACATTTAGTGAATGTGATTATTTTTTTTTTTATCCTTTTGAGAGCGAGTCACAGGCCTGCTTGTTGGCTGTTGTGTTTGCCTTTTCCCTCTGCCAAGTACTCTGGCCTTAACTGTACCACTTGTACTGGCCTGTGGCAGTTCAGTGGCACTGGGTGTGGGCTGCTGCACTTCAGGGGCACTAAGTGTGGGCTGTGGCAGTTCAGGGGCACTGGGTGTGGGCTGTGGCAGTTCAGGGGCACTGGGTGTGGGCTGTGGCAGTTCAGGGGCACTGGGTGTGGGCTGTGGCAGTTCAGGGGCACTGGGTGTGGTCTGTGGCAGTTGTGAAACACTTGATAAACATTGCAAGAGTGATGGTGGAGCACTTTCTTGTTTTTGTGTTTTAATCTTCTTCCAAAAGCTAGTTATTAGTAATTGTTGCCCTAACTTTCTTTTGCGTGTCTCATTTGTAGGTGTCGGTTCCATATTTTGAACAGATGTAAGCAGTTGGATGTTGACAGGGACCTGCACAGAACGTGCACCTAGTGTACCGGTATCATCCAGAACTGGGGAATGAAGAACTGATGACTCTGGAGAAAAAGTAGCAGCATGTAAAGATCCATCCTCTGATGGGGTAAAGTGGAATTGTTGTTCTCTTGCTGTACTCCGAAACTGATTTGCTTGGCTTACATTCAGAACTAGTGCTTGTAATGTCCTGTTTACATTTTGGATTTCTTTAGGAACTTGGATGATGACTTTTTTAATTTGTGACATTTCTGATATTGACCTTTCATGCATCCTTTCATGCAGTGACATCATCCTTTCAAGCATTGACATCATTTCTGAATGGCGACGATTTTCTTCACCCAAGATTCGTTCTTTAGAAGCTGCAATAGCTGAGTATGTGTCACGAGCAGGAGGACTTGAATGCTGTGCTAATCCAGGAGTGTCAACATCTTCATGGTCACTTGAGTGAATTTGTCCTTGAGCGGCAACATCTGGTTATACAAATAAAGAAAGACATTATGAACTGCCATGGAACTTTCACTTTGTTTTCACTATAATGATAGTTGTTCTCATAGTGGAACACATAACATGTTTCCATCATTTTTTATTTGTGTTCAATTAAAAGATGATGCTTGAAGTAACAATGATGTTTCGACTCAGTGTGAAAGAAGAATGAATTAAAGGTTGCTGTAACATCACAACTCCTAGCTGATACTTTAAAACACACACAATACATGTTGTCAGGAAACACTACATCTCCTGTGACAATAACTGATGTGAAGTTCATTACATGTGAAAGGCATTTATTTTGCAAGGCAAATGAAATTCTTCAAATGTACACATTATATGGGCTGCACCTCATACACTCACCTTCCATTCTTGATGATGACCTTGATGACAGGTGATGAGACATGTTCAGTGTCACGTGACACAAGTGACACAGGAGCTGCAGGAGCAACTATATAGAAGAATAACATCAGAATGTAATTGTCATGTGTACATTATTAACATGAAGTATCTGTAGTGTGAGTAGTTATGGCTAAATATCAGCATCACATAACGAAATCACAATGATATGGTTGGGGCAATCTGTATATTATCCATCTTAACATAAATGTACATGTGAACCTAATCGGCACATTTATTTTAAACACCATACAACATACAATGTTCATGCAGGAATGCGTTGTAAAATTAAGTGTTCTGTTGTACATACACTGCATATGTTGTGTAGTAATCTAACTAGAATAATGTAAATCACTACCATGAAAGCAAAGTTGACTGCTTAGAATTCAGCACCTAATTGTGGAAATGTGTATGAATGTGTTTAGAGATCTGTCCGAACATTTAAGAGAAGCAGGTGTAGCGCTCAATGTGGCTGACACTCAGCAACACATGCAGTGTGTCGCTCACAGATGATACTGGTGTGATAAGGTGGCGTATCTATAACGTTAAAAGAATATATGAGTGAACGAATGATTAACGTACGTTTTAATATATAGTGGACTGGTGGGTAAAAGTATTCAGATAATTACCATTTCAAATGAATGTGATGAACTTCTGTTCACCTTGTCAGCTTCTAACAACTGTAGTCCCTCCCCCAAGACGTGACACCACCCTGATCTTTTATGTGCTTCTACCACCTGTAAGCCGTCCCACAAGACTTGACCCTACAATGGGTTAACATGCATAACCACAAAGCACACCCGCACTCATTCTTTGTCACAGTAATGTATAACTTCGTTATACTGTCTGTCCACACAAATGCATAATTCCCTATTTCATGTATGTGTCGATACATATATACATATATATATATATATATACATATATATATATATATATATATATATATAAATATATATTAATGATAATCTATGTTACACCTATAAACAGGCCATTACTGCTTAATCAAGTCTTGCATGGAATATTGAGCATTCAAAGGCGAACATAAATAATTTGCACAACCAAATTTCGTTATGTTTTATTAAAGCTCTTTTTACGCTTCATGTATTATATATATATATATAGATAGATAGATAGATAGATAGATAGATAGATAGATAGATAGATAGATAGATAGAGAGAGAGAGAGAGACATATATACAGATATATATGTAGGTATGCTTATATTGGGAAGAAACTATAAGTTTCAGCGGAAACATAGATAAGAACTGTAACATACGACACGCGTAGTACAGTAACATTTGTCACCTGGTGGAAATTGAGCCAAATAAATTCCGATATCTCTGTCCCCTGGCAAACCCTCCACGACGACAGGAAGACATTTTTCCTGCATCTGCTCCTTCAATGGAGTTAACATTAGAGCTTGTGCTGGCGGCCCACCTCCAGTGCCAGAAGCATGCATCCGTTGTGCTTGGATTTTTTTCTTTAAGTTTGCCCTGATATCATCGAATCTCTTCCGACAATTCGCCCGGTCCCTGACATGATTCCCACACGCAGACACAGCCAATGTTATTTGATCCCACATTTCTTTTCTGGAGGCTGAACTTGTCCGTCCTTGAAATACATACAAAATATATGACGGTAAATATTATTAGAAAAACGAGCAGTTTTCGAAAGTGCTACCTGTTCCAAGAGATACCAAACATGCTGGTTTAGGTTGAATATGTGTACCACATGAGCATTTACGTGTAAACATACAAATCTAAGGAAGCTTGCATGAATATTGTATGACCTTTGGCAACCTTTTTAGACTGATTGTTATGGTCGTTATAAAGCATGAAGGATTATGTGTGTAACAATTAACTTTAATTGATAGATATTAGAGAATAATAGTTTGATATTAAGACATCTCACATGAGATAGGATAACATGTCTTTGAACAATCAATGCAAAGATAGACTTACCTAGTAAATGCCCATACAGAGAGTCATAGTGCTCCAAAATCCCTGTGACAAGAACTCTGTTTTCCTCTTCATTGAAACGAGGATTACGTGGCCGCTCCACACGTTTCCTCCGACCACATGCAGCCACAGAGCTTGGCTGACTGGACTCTCCTTCTTCCAATGGAAGAGACTCCAAAAGCGGCCCACCACCAACCACCATGACTACCAGTACCACTCACACCAGAATCACTCCTCCCATACCTATAGCACTCACAAAGAACTGAAAAGAAATTTAAAGACAATCGCACTGAACACTTACAAAGTGAAAACAAGACAAAGATGTTAACAAAACAACACAAGACAAACCTCTCACAATACACAACAACTCTCTGTCAATATGAAATATGTAAATTGCCCAGCTCTGTGTGTGTCTCTCTCTCTCTCTGTCTCTCCCAACAACACAGAGAATGAATAAAAATACACGCTGCCTTTAAATGGGCCGCTCAATCAAAAACATGCTTGCTTCGGCAGATTCAGCAAGAAGTTTCATTGGCGAACCTAACACCACCTCGCCATGCACGCCGTTACACGTGTGTGATCGGCAAATCATCGGCAGAGTGGGAACAAATGTTTTTGGCTTGATTCGGAAGGGATTCGGCACTTATTGCATACGGCGAGGGAAAATTGGTACAATCATGCTGATAAGGAACACTTGGCGAGAGGACTTTTTCGGCGCTTACTGCATAGAGCCCTATGTCTTTGATAATGGAGATCACGGTGGCAACAGCCCACAGGCCTAGGGCTGATGCTAGGCCTAGGCAAACTAAGCCGTCATCAAGGGCAGAGCATTTTGGGTAGCGACGTAAGGTGATGGCAGTGGAAGGTAGAGCAGTGCGAGCACAGAAGGATTTGAGTGGTGTAGGGTGATGGTGGTAGAAGGTAGGGCAGCGGGCGGCTGGCTGCTGAGGAGGATGGAGAGGGCGGAGCCTGTCCCAGCGGTCTGACTGGAAGTGATAGCTTCCGATGTTTGTTGCCTGGGAGGCATACACTAGAAGAAAAAGGAAACCTAGTAGATGAGCACTCAATCACATTAAGAGTACAGGCATACCCCGCTTTAAGGACACTCACTTTAAGTACACTCGCGAGTAAGTACATATCGCCCAATAGTCAAACGGCAGCTCACGCATGCGCCTGTCATCACGTCCTGAACAGCAATACCGGCTCCCTACCTGTACCGAAGCTGTGCACAAGCGGGGAGACTATAGAGCCTGTTACAAATGCGTTATTTACATCAGTTATGCACGTATATGACGATTGCAGTACAGTACGTGCATCGATAAGTGGGGAAAAGGTAGTGCTTCACTTTAAGTACATTTTCGCTTTACATACATGCTCCGGTCCCATTGCGTACGTTAATGCGGGGTATGCCTGTAATGTGGTAATATTAAAAATATTCTTTATTGTCATCAACGAATATAAAATATAGGGGTTTAAAATCAAATCAAACAGCATAGACTGTGACTGTAATCAAAGTAACATTGCTGTAACAGCTCTGTTGATTATACATATGGGAGATTCATGACAAGTAGTCAGAATCTCATGCTGTAAATTAACAGCCTATTGTGAAATAGAGTTAAGGGGCCAGTATTGAAACTGCTGTATGGTAACTGCCTCAACAGCCAGTGGTATCAATTCATGTAATTAAGGTAAATGTAGCTAAATGGGTATGGGCTACAATACCACAGCTAACCTGCTACAACTATATGGTAAATGCAGATATACCTCAAAGTGTAAGAAGATATAAGACCGGCAGATGTGCAGTGTCCAAATAGTATTTGGGCACTGCCGAGCAGAGAATGTCTCCCTCCGTGGGAGCACACCGCTGCTATACCGTCAGCAGGGATTGAAATATAATCACTGCTGCGGAGGGTAAGTATGAGGAGGCAGTAATTTACATATGAAAGTAATGTAAAAATCATATGTAGGAATCAGGGAGGCAAAAGGTGTCTAACAGAGAATAATGTCCTTGTATGTAGGATAGGTTAAATGCCTGCTGCATGTAACAGCAGCACAGTAGCCCAATGTAAGTGAGCGGCTGTGCTGGAAGGTAACTGAGGATTACATCCAATCTCCCGACAAATCCCAGCTGGCAGTTGAAGCGGATCCACGGCAGATAGATAGTGCCGTGAATGGATCCGTAGAGTGAATGTATACACTTAACGGCTTCCCGCAACAACCACCCAAGATATTTACAGAGGGAATAGATAAAATATGCATAGGTGGCATAAGGGAATCACTGGGTAAAGTGTTTCTCGGGCGCATCCAGAAACAACAGGGTAGATAACCATATTATGTTGTTAAACACTATCTCTTACATGCACTGTCCCCTACATCAGCACTGATCATAATATATCAATGCTGATGTGCTCGAGGGCATGCCTAAATAGTGACAGCAGTAATGAATAGAGGTCCCTTGTATGAAGAGATCCTGCGATACTATATTGCTGCACGCAGGATCGTATTGTAATGATATAGAACGCTGGGACTCCGCAACTTTGAATCAGTGTCAGTGAGTGTTGCGGTCACAATGATAGCATCCCGCGTGTGTGTGGGAGTATGGCCAATGCGCGCGTTTCACGTAGGAACGCTTCTTCAGGGCACGTAACTCATCCTTTGACAAACAAAACTAGGATGTTGATCAGGTGTTATTTAATATTATTCACTGTTTTCTCTATTTCTCTATATTTACTGAAAAAAAATTGGTGTTCTGTTTTCAATCAATGTTTTGAGATGGTGTGTATCTTATGTTCACCCAATAAAAATATTTGAAACAAAAAATAAATAAGTATAATCCTTCTTACCCAGCTCTAAAGGAGATTACATGAACTGACTATTTACATATCTTAGCTCAGTCTCTGTTACCTTTCAGGGTGCTCAATCCGCATAGGCTGGGCATGTTTTCGGGTGGAATAATGATGGGCGCCAGGAACTTTATTAGTACAAACTATGAGATTTTATTAACATCCTTTGACACTGCTCTTCTCTTCTGTCACATACAGCTTATTTACAGATTGCTTCACACTGTTGCATTGCTTGTACTATTACCTTCTGCTTCCCTATGTGCCCTTAGCTTAATACCCCAGGAAGGAACTGACATTTGACTTGATTTAGTTGGCCCGTCCCAGTTCTACATTACGTCTATTATGCTCTGTCACTAAGGTGCCCCTTGCGGGCTCTGGCCAACTCATGACTATCCAGTGATCCATGTCCCGGTTTTGTATCCTAACTGCCACTACTAGGCAGACTGGTATTGAGGCCGATATGAATAAACCTCTCTTGGGAACATCTGTATGGTATATGCACCACTGAGGTAAACAACTGCGTTCACCTTGGCCATCTTTAGGGGCTCTATATGAAGGGGTCATTGCCCTAGCTACAACCCAAATGGGGACAGATCCCTCTTCACTTATATACCTCGCAAACATATATACCATATATACATTAAGGCTCCTCCACCTATTACTCTTCTAGGAACCTGAGTTTGTGAATCTTCTCCTTAGTATATATACACTATTGTGATTTTACTACTATATCAACAGGCAGAAAGTGGGCATGGCATAGTCTCTTCCAAGTAACCCTGTTAGAGATAATATATATTATAGGCCTATGTAACAGTTACAGACCAGATTAAAATGTGAGAGTCTCCGGTAGATTGTTCCAGTTTTGGGGTGCACAGTAAGAGAAGGAGAGCGGCCGGAGACTTTGCTGAACCTTGGGACCATGAACAGTCTTTTGGAGTCAGATCTCAGATGATAAGTGCTGCATGTGGTAGAGGTAAGGAGCTTGTTCAGATAGATGGGTAGCTTGCCCAGAAAATATTTGATGGCACGACAGGAAAGATGAACTTTGCGCCTAGACTCAAGTAATGACCAGTCTAGTTCTTTGAGCATTTTGCAGTGATGTGTGTTGTAGTTGCATTGGAGAACAAAATGGCCTATTGAATTGTAGAGGGTGTCAAGATTTCTAAGGTGGGTTTGGGGTGGCACGCCGTATACTATGTCCCCATAGTCTATAATTGGCATCAGCATCTGCTGTGCAATTCGCTTTCTGACCAGCAGACTTAGGGAGGATTTGTTCCTGTAAAGTACACCTATTTTGGCAAAGGTTTTGGATGTCCGGGTATTAATGTGCACCTCGAATGTTAAATGGGAGTCAAACCAGATGCCCAAGTATTTAAAACTATTAACAGGAGTTAGGGTGATTTTAGCGTTGGTTCTGATCTCGAGCTCAGTCATTGGAAGCTTTAAAAATGTAGCCTTGGTACCAAATACCATTTTTACAGTCTTGTCAATGTTTAAAAACAATTTGTTTTGTAAAATCCAATTTTCAAGTCTCAAAAAGTCAGATTGAAGTATGTGTTCAAGGTCGGAGAGGCTAGGGCTGTGTGCATATAAGATTGTGTCATCTGCATACATGTGTAGCTCCTTTACTTTAAGGATTCTACTCGATCCGTGCCGGATTTTCACTACGGTCCAGGTTTTCTGTCTCTCCTGCCCTTTCTGCTCACTGTGGCCATTTTGGGTACTGGCAGTCTGCTTTATAAGGCTGCAGTTCCTGGTGGGAGTCGCCGAGCAAAGTTCTGTTTGCTGCAGCTCCGTTTGATCTTCGCTGTCACGCATTACCTTTTTGCCTATTTGGAATTCCTGTTGCTGACCCTGGACCATGCCCCCGACCTCCCATGCCTTCTGTCTGCCCTGACCTTTGCCTTCCGCCAGGACTCTGCACCACTGCCGCCAGCCCTGACCCCTGCCTGCTTACCGACTACGAATACTCTTACAGGACTCTGTCACCGAGCTCTGGTTGGTTATTCTGCATTCCTACCTCAGCCCTGCAGGTCCACCTCCTGATTCGAGACGAGCACCGTCACACTTACAAGCTGTAGGAAGATCATTGATGAACACTGAAAAGAGTAGGGGCCCCAGAACAGAGCCTTGCGGGAAACCACAAGTGATATCCAAGGGGTTGGAGTTAGAGCCTGAGATGGACACATGTTGGGATCTACCTGATAGATTGGAATGAAACCAGTTTAAAGCATACTTTCCTATTCCAGAGCTCTGGAGTTTGTTAAGAAAGATAACATGATCAACAGTATCAAAAGCCTTTGCAAAATCTAGGAATATTGCACCAGTGAGTTGTCCACGTTCCATTCCACACTGGATTTCATTGCAAACTTTTAGCAGGGTAGTTACCGTGGAGTGTTTGGGGCAAAAGCCAGATTGGAAATGGCTAGGGAAATTTGTCTTGGCATACAGTAGTAATCGCTTAATTGGGAGTGGATACATTTTTCCATTACTTTGGATAGAATTGGGAGAAGTGAGATTGGCCTGTAGTTTGAGACAGTGTTTTTGTCCCCACTTTTGAAGATTGGGACAACTCTGGCAGTTTTTCAGGTCTTAGGGATATGGCCTGCAGACAGAATAGAGTTGACTATGGAAGCAATTGGATTGGCAATGGCTTGGGCACCAAGTCTTAGGAACTTAGATTGCTGTAAATCAGGTCCACATTGGCTGCTTAGTTTTAATTTGAGTAGCGCTTGTGTAATCTCCTTTTCGGATACTGGGACAATTTGAAAATTGTGAGCAGTGTTGGGAGAGAGTGGGCTGTAGGGGTACTCACAGAATGAGGTTCATGTTTGTGGTTAGGGTTGCGTTTCGCTAATAATTTAGTAGCACACCCCACAAAGTAATCATTGAATGCATTTGCAATGTCAGTGGGGTTTGTGAGAGGAATATCCTCCTTAGTGATATTACTTGGTTGTTGATGGCTAGAAAGCTGGAATATATTGTTGATAACCTTCCAGAAGTTAGCTTGATTTGATGTATTCTGATGAATATTGACAGAGTAATATTGTGCTTGTTTGCCTTGTGCGGCTATTCCGCAGGCATCTGTAGTGATTAAAATCCTTGGTAGTGCCAGTTACTTTGTAGCTTTTCCACACGGCATCCCTGAAATGGTAGAGTGCTATAAGGTGAGTTGTAACCCAAGGAAGGTGGGCCCACCATACTCTTATTCTGCGTAGTGTTGCATGGGTATCATAGAGTTTTGAGAACTCGGATTAGAAATAGTCGAGCGCAGAATCAGAGTCGGGAATTAAGCCGATTATGTACCACGGGCAGTTGGTAAGGTCAGCCAGAAACTGTTGTGGGTTAAAGTTTCTAAATGTTCTAATGAGGAGAATTTTAGGGCTTGATTGGTGTGGTTTAATTTTCCTTTCACAGTACACTATTGTATGGTCACTGAAAATGTCTGGAAGGATGCCAGAGGATTGAATTATGCTGGCATTTGAAGAGAGAATCCAGTCTAGCAAGGAATGGTTGTGAGATTTCAGGTTTGTCCGTGTGGGTTGGGAAATGAGTTGCGTTAGGTTAAGTGACTTGAGTTGTATCTGGATTTTGTGGTTTTTAGGGTCGAACCAACTGAAGTTGAAATCCCCAAGAACTAGCAGCTCACTCTTCTCATTCAGAGAGGAAATGGAGCCAAGAAACTGGGTAATATCAGTCAGGGACTGTAGAGGGACTTTAGGGGGGTGGTAGATGCCAGCAATCAGGACGGGCTTAGAAAAGGGTAGGCAGATTTTGCCAACTAGGATTTCAAAAGATGGTGGGCTTGTACCAAGACCACTGGTTCAGTCCCAACTCCACCCAACAATCTGTCTACACAATCTGCAATGTGCCAAACCTGAACAACCGGAGATAACAAACTAAGGTTTATGCGGCCACAGCAATATATTGTCTTTTGTACCCTCCTAATAATGGAGACCCCTACCAGCACAACCATTCTTGGTCTCTGTGTAACCTGAGTCCCCTCTGTGCCGGAGCAACTATTCTCTGGTTGCTAGAAGAATGAGTCTCCCCCAGCCTTGCCATTCGTGCCCTGACACCCCCAAGGGAGGTGATTCACCCGGCATCCAGGGGACAGATACAGCAGCGCGGTGATCGAGCCTGCCTTCTCGGGGCACAGAGGGGATACCTTAGAGGTGTGGCGGTCACGCCTGTTCCTGGAGGCAATTCCAGTATCACTGCTGCGTGGAGAGGACAAGCAGCTGCGGTGCGGTGAGCGGTGAGCGGTGGCCACATCCAGACACTCCTGAGTCACTTGGTATAAGTGCTAAATGCTTGATATTGTCTTTGTTATTGTAAGTGCACATTTTTAAACTACACCATAAAGTTATCCTTTTTATACTGATCTGCACCATGGAGATTTCTTTTTATTCTTCCATGTTCCTATCTACCTGATGCATATGTGTGAGAGCTGTCCTTTCTATCCAGACGACATCACAGATTCAACAGATCCAGTTATTGCCCTTATTCATCTGCCATCCTGTGAGTAGGCTTTACAGAAGAGCCAAGTTTCCTCACATACTGCTATATTGAAGTATACAGTCTGCACTTAGTTTGTGTTTTTCGTTGTTTTTTCCTTTATGCTCCCCCTGGGTTGTGAGAACATATATCGATCATCTGGGACCAGTGAAGACAGTCCCTTCCAGAGGGTTTGAGCAGGGGTTACAACCATTTATATACGGTTTTTCACTATTATCAGTCACTTATATATTTTATGCACTTACTGTAAGTTATTATAAGTATTTTTACACTTTATTAATTATTCACTTATTGGTGAACACTAGTATTGTTTCAGCGCCTTCTTTACACTATCACCTTGTCACCCCCAATATCTTCACAATCGGGTAAATCCATTGGGATGGGTTAGATTCCAAGAACCCCAAAAAACTACAAATATGGCTGTAAGATCACCAATACAAAGCCACAATGTCATCTCCATCATGTAAGAATACTGCTGGCAAAAAGCGCTTGGTTCAGCTTAGGATATTTAAAATAAAATGAGCAGTGCAGATTGGTGTTTATGAGAAAGATAAAAGATTTGTTTTTTTTATAAAAATAGACAATGCAATTATCTACACAATGTGTAATATGGCTCATCCAGACAACACTCGGATAGCAATATCACATATGGTATAAATAGAAACATTTTACAGTACATCTGTACAAGAGAATTATAAGGTCACAAGAACTATTATGTTGGTCCTTTGAAAGGTAAACATCAAAACCTGAAACAAACCTGTACATTTCAACAACTATTACCATTCCTAGGCCTCTGTACTGTAATGTTTGTACTAACTCTGAGAATACGCCTCAAAACAAACACAAAAGAAGCAATTCTTTAAAAATGTTTTAGCAGAAATGTGAGTGTCCTTGACCTCTCAACGTTTCTTCATTATTCCATATGAAAATCACCATGAACTGAATCACTTACCCAAGCTCTTTAACACTCATGCCTGAAAACTGCATTTTTTATTTTATTTTTACAATTGTATCTAGAATTTCACACATCAAGGATCTACCAATTATAATATTCTCCTTTCAGCAATTAAAGAACACAATTTCTAAATCTGTTTCACCCTTTAGTAGACTTTATATGAGGTTATATATAGGGTTGCCAGGTGGCTTCTCCAAAAATACTGGACACAATAGTGGAAAGTGTGACGCGCTCCATGCTGTTTCCTCCTCACCTTAGCCCCACCCCCAGGCTACTGACACCTCCTCCTGATTGGCTGCTGCTGGTTAATGCAGCCAATCAGGAGAGAGGAAGCTGCCCAACCCCTTAGCACAGCCATGCTCTCCCCCTGCTTCGGGAAATCCCACAGCCCCAAGCCAGTCAGGTCAATATATCCATAGAGTTAATACCGGTATACACATACATGTCCAGAGAGGTTCAGTAAAACCGGTATACACATACATGTCCAGTATTATCTCTCACTTGTTACTGGACAAAGTGTCAAAATACAGTACAGTCCGGTTCAATACTGGACTCCTGGCAACCCTAGAACTTACATATTGACTATTCACACATATTGCATTGATAGAATTCTGCAGTTTTGTCAAAATGATGGACTCTATTGGGTCTATATATTAAACTGTGAGAATGGTGCTTCCCTGTAAATACACATAATTTTGAACAAAACACATCCCACTGTATTAATTAAACAGTTATTGCATGTCGACACCATTTAACATGGCATTTTAGGCCATGATTTGGCTGTGCCTGTGCAAATCTGTGTGGTATGATATTTTATATGGAAATAAAAAATAAGGTATTCAATGCTCACCCAGAGATCTTGGCTCCCCATGGACACAACATTGTGGAGAAGAGAAAAAAAGATAGAGAATTGAAAAAGTAGTTTTGAGGTATGTGTGGCTAAAGGCCTCTCCCTATGTGTTGCAAAAATTGGCGCACAGAAATTTAATTAGTAATTACACTTATGTGTGTCTATGTACTAACCTCACATTTCTCAATTTGACACCGGAATTATCAAAAAAAAAATTCGGTGGATATAAATAGACTGTGCTGGGTTTATAGTTAATGGTATGTTCTATTAAATAATGTTTCTGTGCATAAACAGAAGGTGATAGTGTGACAAAACTGTCCACCAAGTTCAGTTTGACATAAACTCTAAAAAAAACTGGTAATGGTGTTAGCGCAGATTAGAGTTGCAATGGATTGACGCCAAAAATTATTTGACGCTGCATGGATGTTTTATTATGTAGGTAAAAATGTGTGCTTTTTACAGTATGGCTATTATAAATAATATTAGTCTAGTAGTTTATATTTACGAATACTAGTCATACATTTTAAAAATACACACCCTTCTGTTTTAATTAAAATGATATTCAACATGACCGGATGGATCAATAATCATTGAAAACAACAACATGTGTGTCACATGTAAGAAGTCTTCATACATATGATGCACATTTTGTGAAGGTTTGTGAGCACACACTTTGTAGCACTGAAATGTTGATACACAAACAAATGTAAAATATAATCTTACTATACAGTATGTGCCCAAGTTTGTTGTGACACTGCCCCATGTTTGGCACCAATCTGTGTCACAGGTACTGTAACAAATTTGTTGAAGATTTATACATCGGGTTCAGATTCATAAATAAGGAGGTTTACACCAACTCAGCTTTGGCAGATAATTTAACACGGAAATATTGAGACAGAGAAGCACACAAGATTTAATACATTGCTTTACAATACCTGCACCATCTTCTAGTTAACTCCTTCAGACACTCACAAACTGGGAGCTGACACACACTGGGAGCAAATTAAATCATGCTTCAATTTTGTTTCAATAATCACTTCCTTGCTAAAAACTTTTTAGCAATCTTAATACTGTTACATCAGTATATTCTAATAAGACTACAATCAACTGTACTTCCCACCCCACCCCAATTTATTATTATTTATTTTTAACAGTCTACCAGGGGTTCTCTGAACCGGACTATTTGTTGCTCTGGGGATGCCCTGGGTCAACAGATATTTTAAAAAATAGTTACAAGAAATCTGCTTCCCATTAGGGAAATCAAAATGGCTGCCAAATCGGCCTTGGTTCCAGGGGCCAAGACAAGCTGCAACATTGTTGAGGGATGGTGTTGCAGATTACTATTGGCTGACCCCAGCGTCGCTGGCAACTAAAAAGAAACCCTGGAGCTAAAAATAGCGCTGGTTCATATTTTGTAAAATATATTATAGTAAACTAAATAGTTTCTATTACTCCTTGATGCCTTAATCAATGGATTTATAGACAGTGCTCTCACAAGGCTTTACAACTCTACTCTCGGGACTTTAAAGGTATTTTATAACTATACCAAAATATGTTCAATTTGCATCTATGATTATGTGATTGTTAGATTAGTAATGATGATATTTTTCTTACCAGCACATTGAGTGCTTTACAAAAAAAACCCAGGTAATATTGTGCCAAGTGTAGAGTATGTCATCTGTTTTGAATTAATTCTGCATTTGGTCATCATATAAGTCCTCATAGTTATAAGATCAAATTCCTTATTCATCACAGTATCAAATCACCTGGGTGAAAAATATGTATTAATATCTCATTTTCATTCATACATGCAAAAGGGAGAAGGAGCGGCTCAGTGAGTAAAGACACTGACTGGCACGGAGTTTGACACCTGGTTCCCTTCCCGGGGTCGGCTCCTTGTGACCTTGGGCAAGTCACTTTAGCTCCTTGTGCCTCAGGCACCAAAAACATAGGTTTTAAGCTCTACGAGGCAGGGACTGTGACTGGAAAATATCTCTGTAAAGCGCTACGTAAAACTAGCAGCGCTATACAAGAACAAACAATTATTATTATTAATTATTATAAAATCATTATCATATAAATAAAACATAACACAAAACGCAACTTCCTCCTACATGTTTCCCCACTTAATGTGGTTTCATCAGGGATCACTTTCATCAGTCTACCATACTCCCAATTTTTGAGGATTTGGAGAGTTACTAGTAACCCTGATGAGATAGACCAAGCTCTGCACAGTATGGCAGTACACTTCTGGGACAGAGGCTATAACCCCACAAAAGTCCAAACGGCCCTCACTAGAGCTAAGATACCAACAAGAATGAAAATTTTAACTCTTAAATCCACCTCTAGCACCAGAAAGGATACCTGCTGCAACCTTAGCAGTTCATACAGCACGTCATCCGGTCTTATCAAAACTAGTATCCTAAGACACTGGCATACAGTATATTAGCCAATTACAGTCAAATTGGCCGATTTTTCAGTGCACCGCCTCTATATTGCTATATAGGGCTAGGAAGCTTGGTGACTCATTGACTCAAGCAGACCCCGTGTCTAAATATGCTTCTGGCACTTCCTGGCTGTCCAGGCCACCGGGTGTACTGTACATAAATGCCATGGCTGCATAAATTGCCAGCATCTTTTATTAGGCAAGACATTAGCCCATCCACACAATGGAAACCGGATAACGATTAGAGATTATTTTAATTGGGAATCCAAATTTACGGTCTACTTTATTTGCTGTCCTTGTGGACTTTACTATGTGGGCAAGACCACTCACATATTTAAGGAGCGTATGTGTCTTCATAGGTCCACCATCAGGAAGGCACTTTTGGACAGTAGCAACAGCGATGACTTCAGACATCAGCCTGTGGATAGACACTTCAAGAGTCATAAACACAGTTTGGCAACATTTCGTTGTATGCCTATCCTGCAAGTGCATCCCCCAGCAAGGAGTGGTGACAGAAATAAGTTACTCCTGCAGATGGAGGGCAAGATGACCTTCATCCTTAATACATTATCTCCCAAGGGACTCAATGAGGACTTTTCATTCAGTTGTTTTTTATAAATCTGCTTGATCTGGCATGCTATACCTGTTTAAAAATGGTAATAACGCTTTACTTGAAACTGTGTGCCATTTATAACCTTTGTGTATTCATTATTTTTGCTGCTGCCACTTTGCATCAGGGGGTATTATTCTCCTGGTGCTTTGCTTCAATTTTGCCCGTAACCTCATGTGTGCACTTTTATTGTATTTGCACTTGCCCCCTCACTATGGTTCATGTTTGTATTGTTAACACTTGTCATTTGTGTTCCTGATCGCTATGCCATTGAAGGGTTCGGCTCCCTGTTTCACATGCATTCGCGTCACGTCCTCAGTGCCCTCTGGGGGGTTGCTTAGCAACGGAGGACACTTTATTTTGTGTACTATGGGAATATGTCTCTCTGCTCATGCGCTGGGCTTTATGCAAGTAGAGGCTTTGGTTCCCTGCTCAGCACACACGCGCATTATGCCCTCAGTACCTTCCGTTGGGTTGCTCAGCAACAGAGGACACTTTACTCTGTGCACTACAGAGGTGTTCTCACTGCGCATGCGCAATGTCTTATGCCAGATAAGGCTTTGGCTCCCTGCTTTAAACGCATGCGCATCACGTCCTCAGTACCCCCTCTGGGGTTGCATAGCAATGGAGGACGTTTGATTTCGTTTATTACGGGGAAAGCTTCTCACTGCCCATGCGCAGGGTTTCAAGTAAGATGGTCGACCTCTCTCCGTGATCTCTAATGGCCGTAGGACGTCATCAGAAACTCCCTACAGTCCTTGACTCGTGATTTTTAATTGTTTGATTGATTTTACAGATTGGGTGCACATGGGATTTATGGGATTGTGGTAGTTGTCTGCCAACACCATTGTCTGTCTACACTTCCCTGAGGAAAGTAGGATCTGTGTATCTATATAATTAATACATGTTTTTTCACTTACCTTGAGTGCTGTCTCTTCATTGCCTACAGGTAATATTGCGAGATAAAGATAATAAAAAGATCACTTGTGAGCACATTCACATATCTTAGACAGGTCTGCAACCCTACCTTTCACCATTATCACCTAGCATACAGTGCTTCCACTGCAGCAAAGGATTTGGTGAAATTACATGCAAATGAGCACACGGGTAACCTTTTGCTTGAAATCCATTTTTACATGGAACCCTTATAAGCTAATGCTCGCTGTTAATACAGCTTTTAAACACAGCATGGGAATCAGATGCAAAGCCAGAGAAAGCACTCACAGACATGTTTCGACCTTAATGGGTCTCATCAGTGTGAGGTTGGATGTACTGCTGGCTTTGCATTTTTCAAGGCTGTAGGATGTAGGATTTACCATCACATTTTAAGTTATGGTGGGTGAAAAAGGCAGCAAGAAACACAGCTTTTACTATAACACACAAAATTAGCGCTTGCTAAGATATACCCAATAGTGACAAATTAATTATAAGTGAACAATACAAAATTAAAAAGATGTGCAAGTGAATGACCACATACACACTCAAAACATTGATCGTGATTTAGACAAAGTAACTTAGTGCAGTGTGATAAACCATTCAATAAAGTGAATATATGTAAAACTAATATGAAAAAAGTCCATGTGATAAAGTTCCAATTAATAGTGCATAAAGTATATAGTATACTGTGACGGATCCGCAGCGTCTGGAGGGATGAACCACATTTACGATAATCTATTTCAAATGCACATGTTCTTGCTAAACTTGTGTGTGATACTTTTTATACCTTTTATGTGATATTAAATAAATCAGCACAGATGTATGCTATATATATGACTAGCCCTTTGAGAAAGTCGCCGTCTGGTGACGAAACGCGTCAGGGAACGTCATCGCGTCATTGCGTCATTACGACTCTACGCATGCGCACGAGGAGGCCGCTTTGAGCGCGAGTCAGTATTGCGGCCATTGAAGTGTTGGAGGCAATCTCTGGGACTTATACAGATGAATTTTTCCTGTGATGACATCTCCGGTTTCCTGGTAGCCGCCCTACAGCGCTGAGGGAGCTTCGATCGGTGGACTCCTGTTGCAGAAAAACCGGATAGTGGTGATTTAATCACAAATTGCCTTAATTGTTTTTACTTTTGTGAGTGTAATTCTTCCCCCCCCCTCCCTCCTTTTTACAATTAAATGTACCATTTTACGCTATGGGGCGTGCGCTCTCTCCTCTTTTTTTCTTTTAGATTTCTTTTGGATGTGGTTCATCCATTTTGAGAGCAGCCGGAGACCCCCATATCAGCACCAATTGTCTACTATTTATGGACTGATCTAAAAGGACTGGTTGGACTTTATTCTTTTTCTTATGCACATTTTTCTCACATTAGTGCACATACTTTTGTGGAATTCACTGTGTTGTATGTTTATATATTACTTTATTATTGCACATTATTTAAAACCTGTATATTTTTATATGCATTTAACATACAGTACCGACACACTTTATTCGAGTGTGGTCGGTACCGCAAGCCGGGAAATCTCCCGGCTTGCTAGTGGCCGCCCCTCGGCGTGCCGCGCGTCATAGACGCGCGGTCACGCGTCTTCGGGAGCGTGCGCCCCCTGCACGCGCGTCCAGGGGCTCCCCGAGGGAGCCCTGGTGTCCCGCGATCGCGGGACAGCGGCAGGGGGTTCCGGGGGACCCGGCGGACCCGGCAGCGGTAGGGAGAGCGCCCCGATCGGAGGGCGCTCTTCCGCTGCTTCGGCGCGCGCCCGTCACTCTCGGGCGCGCGCCAGGCTACTGCTGCGGCAGAGAACGGGCAAATGCTCGAATAAACTCTGCCGCAGCAGTAGTATAACTTCACTATTTTATACTTTAGACACCATTAGGGTTCATATTTACCAATACTTTGGCGCTACTTTATTTGTTTTTCATATATGAAAATCCGCAAGGACGGAAGAAACGCGTAGGGATATGTGGCAGTGAAACCTACGGTGGTCGAGCAGCTCCCAGCTACCAACGTGAAGACGTGGTGACGTGTGCCAAGTCCCTTCCGGGTCCCAGTGCTCCACGAGAGAGGTGAACGGCGGCTGCAGGTTACAACTAAGCAGTCGAAAAGGCAATTAGATCCCCTTACTCTCTGGGACAACGGCAGAAGCAGACACAGGATCCAGCATTCTGAAGGATTGCAGTACGCACGGAGGTGATCGTGGAGTCTTCTGTTGGTGCATGGGCTGGTCCCATAATATGCTTGATTTTATCAGACAAATTGTAAGTGTGCATTTGTCTTGTCCGTGATGTATTAAAATTGTTATCTGATTTTACACAAGGATCGGGCGCTTCTTTTCTTTTTTTTTATATATATATATATATATATATATATATATATATATATATATATATATCAGTTTCTCATAGCGCTGCTGTCACTCAAAAGCTCTCATTTATATACAAGTTTTACTAATCATCCAATACCCAAGAAAGGTCTTTAGAGGACACATTGGATGACGGTTGCGGACAGATGTGGAACTGTGCCATTCCATATTTAAAAGTTAATTCATTTGGGAATATAAATAGAAGTAAACTCAATTAAAACAGCAGCAGCTGATACTGTGAAAATAGAATTTCACAAAGTGGTCACTTGTTGTTTTCTACCTCTCATTAAAATTGAATTAAACGACCTGTGCGTATCATTTTTTTTTTACTATGTTTCTGTGAATATAGGGCATACTTTAAATTTCATATGTATATTCCTAAATCCTGTACTTGTTCTGGAAACGTTAAATTGCCACATTAAATCCGTCTGCTGTAGAATGGATGTTTAAGCACATAAATAAAACATCAAATCTGTGCCAATCCATCTTTTTTTTAATTTGTTTGAACCAAGGGACATCCAGAGCTGTCTTACCTCCAGAGACCATCACAGTTTATGTAATATTAACCTCTGACAACCCACCATTTTTTAAATATCTGCAGAATAAAAAATGTCAGTGAATCAATCAGTAATGTGATCTTTGAGGCCACTCCTTCTGACTCTGCAGTAGGATGCTGCCCAGCTGCCATATTGTATAAGTGCAAACGCACTACATGTGCATACTGTAATTAAATATCTCTGGAACCATAGGGCCGCTCCCACGCTTCTCTCACCGTGCACCCCACAACTGGAACAATCTACCGGAGACTCTCACAGCCGCCACCAGTCTAATTTCTTTCAAAAGTAAAGCTGTCTCACATTTTAATCTGGTCTGTAGCTGTTATATACATCTATAACATATATTAAGCATGCAATGTCTTTTATATAAAGTATAACCAGGTTCACTTAATGTAACTATGTATTTGTAACCATATATTTGTCATCATAACTCTGTGCCCAGGACATACAGCAGGGCCCCGCTTCTCGGCGCTCCGCTTTTCGGCAATCCGTTGATACGGCGGCACCGAGAAGGGGGCCGCCATGTTGAATTTGTAATCGCGCATGTGCAAAACGGGCGGTTGTGCCCGACGCGCATGCGCCGACCGCAGGTTGCGCGCGCAGACCGCAGGTCGCACATGCGCAGAATGGCAAAAATGCTGGTTTGCGCATGCGCAGCACTGAAAATTGCCGGATCCGCTTTCCGGCGATTTTCACTATACTGAGGGCCTCTGGAACGGAACCCACCGTATACCCGGGGCCCTGCTGTACTTGAAAACTAGAGGTAACTCTCAATGTACAGAATTACTTCCTGGTAAAACATTTTATACATAAATAAAGGTAGGCATTGCACCGCCCAGTTGCATCCCCTGGCTCCCGACACTCACCAAACAGGGATGGGGTTCACCAGACAGGATTGCAAATTTAAGTTGGGGCAACTCATTTCTCAAAGGACACAAGCAATTATAGTCTCCGAGTTAAATCCTCCATGTGAAGATTTTGTGGTAACTGGAGGACACGAGAATGAATTTAGTTTAAGAAAGCTCACTGTACACACACCGAGCATTCAGCCACTGAATAATGAACTTAACATGGTCGTGATGCTTTCAAATAAAAGACCAACAGAATCTAACAAGTATCTTTATTCCATTACTTTTAAATACCCTGGAAATAAATATATTCTCAAGTGACAGGAAAATAAATGTTTGGGGGAAGCATTCTTTGCAACAAGACCCCTTTCTTACCCTACAGCACCTTCAGCCTCCATTTCCCTCTTGCAACTAAAAATCTCCCCCAGGAAAAGAGCAATTTTACCCTGAATTCTCTCTAGCTTATTAGTGTGACTATTAGCAGCACCTGCCTGGGGGAATTTAGACAAATTGTATTTCACCACAGGGAATAATATAAAGCCTTCCTTCCCAGGATGGCATTTCTTTCTAGCCCTAAACCTTTTAGCTGTGTAAACAACTGTACCAAATTATCTTTTTGTTTTCACAAGGATAATGGATTGTATGTTATAGTTAGTTGAGATCAGCATTTAGGGCACTGGAAACAGTAGGACTGTTTTGATAGGCAGATGGATTTCCCTGAGTTTCCCAATAAGTGCTCTTCAGCTGGGGCTATCAGTTTCCATGTTATAGTGTGGAGGAATTTCAGACTCAAAAGGTCACCAAATTCTAGTGGGAAAAGATTCTGATCTGTCTCTCTAGCAAAATGAACCGTGCCCCCTGCTATATAAATAGCTTTCTCTTCTCTTGCCAGTTCGTGTACATTCAAAATGTCAAAGTATCATAGCTATATTTATTATCTTGGAAAAACTCATTTTAAAGTATTTTATCTCGGTTATATGGCATATATGATGGTTTCGTGTCGCTGCCCAGGTATTTGAGTTTTAAAATGGTGCATATCTCAGGAGTACAACCATATTATAATATGACACCTCCTTTGAATGATGTGCAACTGAACAAAACTCAGTTGTATTATAGCAAACATGTTTTGATATAGAAACAGTAGACAAATATGAGAAACAATGGTGCTCAGATATGTGTGTGCACTGCCAATAGTATTATTCATAATGTCCTTTAAACAACGATTAGTACACTGCATCCATCCATGAAACGTTAATGTCCATAAGTATATGCAGGGGGACAAAATTACCTACTGGTGTCCCAGAGACTACCACAACCAGTGGTCTTTGTATATAAACCCCTCCTAAGCATAAAACATCCCCTATAACAGGACACAAGGTAAACATATGAGGGCTAGGGCCCGTTACCTGTCCCTGGGGGTATCCGGATAGAATCCAATTTTGCAGTGTTCCGTATTCACATGCAGTCCTATAGAGTAGAGGTAACAGCAGACAATGTAGAGCAAAGGAACACAGCAACAAAAAATAGATGGCAACTCCAGGATAAAAATAAAAGGAATTTAATTCATCAGCTTCAGCTCACAAAGAATGAAAGAAACAAACGCACCAACGCGTTTCATCCCGTGGGACCTTGACAAAGGGCAGAGATCAAAAAGGTGTGCGTCAGAGCCTGTTTGAAAAGAGTAAGTGGATATGACTTTCTAAATGGTTGCTGTACAGTAGCTACCAAAGAATGATCAGTACATTTATAAAAAATCATTAAAAATGCCATTGCAGGAGTTAAATGCCAGGAGTTAAATGCCAGGAGTTAAAAAAAAGACTGCAGATAGTATTATCTAGTACCACAGAACTGCTTTATTTAAAAAAAAAAAAAAAAATAGGATTTTACACGTTTTGCAGCTTTAAATAAGTTATGGTGGTAAAAAAGTAATAAAAACAATCCACCATACAGTAAATAAAAAGATCACTTGTGAGCACATTCACGTCTCAAACATGCCGTTCACCGTTATCTCTTAGCTGCTTCCACTGCAGCCAGGGATTCTGGGATATGACATGCAAATGAGCACAGTGTCATCTTTTGCTTCTTATCCACTTTAACATCGAGCCCTATAAGCTTATGCCTGCCGTATTACACAGCATAAAAACGTTTATTACATTTGATGCAGCAAATAAAAATATCACTTGTGAGCACATTCACATGTCTCAGACAGGTCTGTAACCTGCTTTTCACCAGTATTGCATAGCATAGAATGCTTCCACTGCAACCAGGGACTCTGGGAAATGACATGCAAATGAGCACAACGTGTCATCTTTTACATTTGATGCAAATTGTGAGTCAGAAAAGTTTTCATCACCTCAAACCTGCAGAAAAAGGGGGGTGTACCCGGACGTTCCTAATAAACTTTGGAGCAAAGATACATTGCTGCAAATAGATGCAAAATTCAAATAAATGGCATTTGCTATCATTTTGCCCCACATTTGTTTTGATATATCACCCCTAGTGTGTAGTACTTCACATAACTATATCTTGAACCAAAAGAGAAAACATAGGAAGAAGTCAATTGATATACTGCAAATTTTTCTAAAAAAAACTTTAGCTTAAGTCTTCCAGGGTGTTCCCAGATGCTGCAATCATAATATGACAACATGGACAAGTACCAACACCTACAATGCCGTAAATAGTTCAGTCAGAAATGCTTGAGAAAAGGCTTGGTGGAGCCCGAAACACTGCATATGCTCTCTATATGTTCCTCACAAATAAAAAGGTGTTGAAGCTATCTAGCCATTACTAGTGGCTGAAGTATTTTACAGTACCGTAAGTGTGGCTTCTCGTCCATATTGTCATAACATCCTGAACCTATGACCCACTTCTATCCCTATCTAGTTCCTGCTTCCCCTTTCACTGCTCATCATTTTTGCTTTCTTTCTGTAGAGTAGTTGCAGAATAGTTGACGCAAGGCCTCAATTCTACCTCTAATGCAAGAAAATAGCTAGTAAAAAATGAAACGATATCAATTATATCGAACCAAGACAGTTGTTGTATGGTGGCTTTTCTTGGAATAATCTATATACACAAGATCCCCATTGATGAACTCAAACAAGCATCTAACAAAAGTAAAACTCGTTATGCACCATCCAGACTCTTGAGTTCTTCTCATGGATGTCTTCTTTCTACCCCCTTTGTATCTAAAGCCCTCTCCTGCCTTAAACCTTTTTCACTGACTGCCCCACACCTCTGGAATGCCCTTCCCCTCAGTACCCGACTAGCACCCTCTCTATCTACCTTTAAGACCCAACTTAAGACACACTTGCTTAAAGAAGCATATGAATAGCACTGTGGATATTCTGAACACATGATACAAAGTTTGGCCGCCTGCAGACGCACTTACCAGAACTCCCTCCTACTGTCTCTGTACGTTCTCCCTACCTACCAATTAGACAGTAAGCTCCTCGGGGCAGGGACTCCTCTTACTTAATGTTACTTTTATGTCTAAAGCACTTATTCCCATGATCTGTTATTTATATTATCTGTTATTTATTTGATTACCACGTGTATTACTACTGTGAAGCGCTATGAACATTAATGGCGCTATATAAATAAAGACATACAATAAAATACAAAAACCTAACATTTAATGAATGAGCATCTAAAGTAGTAAAGGAAACCAACTCAACAAATATATAAGCGATATATAGATACAGTATCTATTAAATAATTCTTCAGCTTATTTCCTTTCATATTTTAGATGCTCATTCATTAAACGTTGTTTTATTTTTGTTAGAGGCTTCTTTGAGTTCATCATTATGGATCTTGTGTATATAGATTGATTCAGTTATTAGCCCTGATAGTACCCCTTTAGTGCAGGCTCCATTCCATTATACGGGTGTAACCCCTCTACTGTTAGCTCTCTGTATTACAACTATCGCGGAGGCTGGGTCCTTAGTCCCTTGTCACTTACTGGGCCACATGTGACCTATGGTCAGGTGGCAGGAAAAATACAACTACAGTATGGGTAATTCAACTAGTTTACTACACACTTAATAGCTCGGGCACCATGTGATAATCAGCATACGATCACTACACATTGTACACACTTTCAACACAATCCTCAAATAGTGCTGTGCGGGTGTGAGTTGGTGCCAGTGGTGTAGTAGCCACCCAATCCTGGGTATTGTCACGTACAGCACACCTGTGAGCACGTGACCTGCATATGGGACAAGAGTTAATACACAGTTAATAAACTAGCTGGCCCACTTTTCACTTCAGCAAAGGTTCCTCAAATCAATAATATCTCCCTTCAATCCGTTCCAATATACCATCTGCCACGGACAGCACACAAGTCAGCACGTGATTTAGATATGCAACCAGGGTTAATACACACAACTTAGGCTAAGTCCATAGTGCAGGAGATGGCGCGAGCTATGTTACTCGTGCCGAAAACCAACACTAGGACGACAATGTATTTGTGCATAGTGCGCGCGCTCTAGCACGTGCACATGTGCTACGGGGAGAACGGCGCTTTGCGCTACAAACAAGTAGACCCGATGGCCGGGTCACATGAGCAGTTCGCCCAACGAAGGTGAACCAGCTCCATGATGTCACGGCCGCGGCCCCACAACACGCCTCCCTGTCGCCTCTGCCTGCAGGACAGGAAATATTTCCTGCTGCAGGCGAGCGTGCGCTGCACAGATGAGCGCAGAAGCAAGGTTGTTCCACTATTGCCGAGGCCTTACCTTTCTCCTGCGCATGGTACTAATGACTTAATATTAATCTGTTACTCAATTGCAATCATATCTATCCAATGTTACCACGTAAGCAATATGCAAAAATGTCATTAATATCTGCCAGGGTCTCAGGTCCCTGTTTATTATAGAAATAACTATGCACTTAACACACAAAAATCTGTTGTAGCAAAATGTATCCAAAAATGTAAATACTCTCTACAAAGCGTGCCAGCAGTTCATTCAGAGCCCCAAAGCATCACTTATTAAAAATTGTTTTAATATACTGTATATAACAATACAGCGCTTTAGATTACAGAAAAAGTTTATTACAAGAACATACAATTACAATAAATGCAGAACAGTTTTTTTAAATAAAAAAATAAAACATACATAGAAATTCTTATACTTTACCATGCCATAGGCTTTTCCCAGAAAGGTCATTGGTGTAAGAAAGATGAGAACTCACGTGTCTGATCCGAAAACACACCTCGTGTTGAATCCTACCTTATAATTAAAAAGTAGGGCTTTTTATTCTGACTTCCCTCCATTTTATATAATATGTCATGTAGCGGGTTTTGAGCTTGCACGGACAGTGGGTATGGTTTTTTTGGGGGGTGACGGAAGTTTTACTGGCAAACTACAAACCGTCTGGAGCATATGTAACCAGACTTTCTTTCAAGATCGGGTCAAGTTTAATAGGATTACTATAGGACAATAAAAATCCTGCAACCAGACAATAATTTGGCCAACAACCAGCAGAGCCACATGATCACATTTCAAGTGAAAACAAAAAAGTGATTGAATCGATAATTATTTCCTGTAAGGGACAGTTCTGAAGATAAAAAGAAAATATTTACTTAACTCCCTACATTTTAAAATATACAAAAATGCAGCAGAATCGCTTGTGGGTCTTTGTGTCAATGAGATTCATGAAGCTCTGATAACTATTATCAAAGCTTGATCAGCATTAACGGACATTGATTTGAAAGGCAGTTAACATCGATCGAGCTCTAGTACCCATTATTTGAGATTTGGGAATCCCCCACCTCCATGTATAAAGCTCTTTGTACAAAATTTTGATCCACTTGTGTCGGTTCCCATTTGGGGAGTGTCAATGATGCACAGATTATAAAGAGATGTACTGCACCGACACACTTTATTCGAGCAAATACCCAGTATGTACCTGGCAGATACCTGGAATGCGCCGCTCCTCACCTCTAACAAGCCCCGTTGTGTTTGCCTTCCCAGCCTGGGTTCATGCCTGGCTGACGGGCGGCTGATCTGTTAAATGATAATGATTAGGATTTAATAGGCTGCAATGCTTCGCGTGTCTACCAGATGGCATAAATTCATGAATTGTAATGCAGTATATATATATATACTGTGCAGTATTGCAGCCAGCGGGAATAAAATGCTTCAATCCCTGCTTGGAAAATACCTCAATGCACTCGGGCAGAAAACAGTCACAAACCTCAATACACCCGGGTATACCCGAATTCGTGGGACTAGCCGAGCTCGAATAAAGTGTGTCGCCAGTGTATTATATTATGTCCTTCTGTGGGTCAAATATCTGCCATGTTTAACGTGGTACTGTACATTCCGGTATGTCTCAACCAACCTAATTCTGCTTTGTTAAATCGTTTCTCGGGGGTGTCTGGCCCCTCCTTTCAGGTTTTGAGGTTTCCAGGTTTTGAGTTCCTTGCCAATTCTCCAATTAGCAAAAAGGTGTAATACACAGTATCAGTCTGAACTTCACCCTCTACTGAAGAGGGTGACGGACAGAAATAAGAGAAAATGCGTATGTATTATTATTTTTCATTATTGTATATAAAGATTTTAGCTACATTATGCTTCATGAAAAAGTGTTCAGTAAATATATATGTAGCGGTCATGTAAAATGGCTACAGTCATCTCTCCTGCTGACAGTAAGGCCTGGTAAGTTGTGGGCATGCCAGCAGTAATTATGGAGGTTTGCCCTCACACCCTGGTGGGGTGCCCTGTGTATGGATGGGAGTGGTCACATGCTCTGACTCCATGGTTAGTGATGTCAGAGGTGTGTCAGTTCCAGAGTGTACATAAGGCACAGCACTGTGTCTAAAAGTGAGTTCTATCTGAGTCCTGAGTTCTGCAGGAGTTCTGAATAGTCTGCAAGAGTTATGTTCTAGTAGCTGAACAGGAAGACTGTGTCCAGGGACCTGGCACAGGGTAAAGACATCCCAACTGGGATAGGGAATCCTTATTAAAGGAGAATTACACCTTTCAAAGGGAAGCACTGAGGGACAATGAGTGGCTAGAGAAGCTACTGCGAGGGGCAGCTAGCCCACCTCAACCAATAAAGATGCTCTTAATCACAAACCCTCTCGTGTACATGTGTGGAGTGAATGTACAGAGAGGAGCACCACAGAGGAGTTCCTCGCCAGGACCATCCCCAAGTGACCGAAGGGACCCTGATGAGGTGGAGGCGCTGCACTGGAACTAGGTAGGACTCAGCACACTACCTCAGCTGCCTGTCTGGACGGGTCCTCCCCACACACCATCATGGGGGAGACTCAGGAGTCCTGTTGCCAACAGGTGCACCACCAGACACTACCACACTGTAATGGGGACCGGTTAGACCACAGGGGCCAATGTGAGATTGGGTGGGTCAGACCGGTTCACAAACACCGTTACATATAGTACTTAACAAATTTAACATGTCAAAAATGGAGCCCCTCATACTTCCTCCCAAGCCTGGCCCTACTGCCCCTTCTACATTACTGTTGGCAGCACTATCATATACCCAGTATCACAGGCACCTTGCCTACTGTAGGTGTCACATTTGACTCCTCCCTTGCATTCTCCTCTCACATTCAGAATCTAGCTAAAACCTGTCGTTTTTTCCCTCCGTAACATTGCAAACATATGTCCTTTCCTCTGGTGCTCTACTGCTTAAACACTAATGCCGGCCCTCATTCTCTCCCATCTCAACTATTGTAACCTTCTACAGTCTGGCCTTTCTGCCTCTCACCTGTAACCCCTACAATCTATCCTAAATGCTGCTGCTAGAATCACTTCACTCTCTCCTAAATCTGTCTCAGCATTTCTCCAGCTGAAATCCCCCTCCTGGCTTCCTATTAAATCCTGTATTACTCACAAAATTCTCCTCCTCTCTTTAAAAGCTGTACCCTCTTCTGCCCCTCCTTACATCTCGTTTATACACTGCACAACTCTTGCGTTCTGCTCAAGGATGTCTTTTCTCTACCCCTTTTGTATCTAAAGCCCTCTCCCACCTAAAACCTCTCACTCACTGCCCCCACACCTCTTGAATGCCCTTCCCCTCAATACCCGACTAGCACCCTATCTATCCACCTTTAGGACATTTCTTAAAACACACATCTTTAAAAAAGCATATGGGTAGCTCCACTGGCTATTATACATTTCATATGTATATATGTATGTATATCTTTATTTATATGGTGCCATCCAGGTATATAGCGCCTCACAGCAGTAATACACGTGACAAAACATTATAACACATAATGGGAATAAGCGCTTCATACATGAAAGTAACAATAGGAAAGAGTCTCCTCTGAAGAGCATACACTCTAAGTGTACTGACCTTGGCCATTTGCAGACGCACTTACCAGAACACCCTTCTTCTGTCTCTGTAAGTTCTTACTACTTAGATTGTAAGCTCTTCGGGGCAGGGACTCCTTTTCCTATTGTTTTATGTCTGAACCACTTATTCCAACTGTATTATAATATTATGGTAGATGTATTATAAAGAGCTGTGTACCTGGATGACGCTATATAAATAAAGATATACATACATACAGTACACAGTAAAAGGAGGACGAGACTCATCTCTCACTATGCTCCTGCTCGTCTCCTGCATTCTACCCAGGGCCGTTTTAAGACCTTCGTAGACCCTAGGCACTTTTATTTCTAGAGGCCTGTGTGTCCGATATTTGTACTCATTTTTATGCTAATTTCATCGTTTGCTTGTTTCTTTCGATACTAGCGATATTTGGCACCGATACTTTTTTTCCGATATTTACAGTAAAGGTATCGATACTTCGAAGGCATTTTAAATAAAAAATTGCTGTTTTCTCTTATTTTGTGATTTTTTTTGTTTAGATATTTTTTCAAGTGGAAATAATCTTAGATTATTCCCATTTTGAACCCCTTCTTTACAGCTGCACTATCCATTATGGAGGCCACTACCAGTCACACTGTTACAATCAAAACCAATATTTTAGATGAAAGACAATCTAGACGTAAAAATATTAACACCATTTTTTTTTAGACACCGAAAAGGGAATAATAAATGAGAATACAACTAGTGACATTAAAAGTGATTTTAGGTCATTAGAGCAATTGCTCAAAAATGAGATCTTTGCTTTTTGGGATATGACTAGTCTAATCCAGTATATTGAGAATCAAAGAATTCCTCATGGGTTACGGATACTTAAAGTTCCCACATTTGAGGATAAGCATTTTTCTGATAACTGGAATGAGATTTTGGATAAAAGTTCTTTTGCTCTAATGAAATTACTTATTTCATATAGGGATAATCAAGTTACTAATTTTGAAAACCAAATTCAGACACTCATCAAAGAAATGCTAAATATGAGGAGGATGATACATTTTCTACTTTTTGTGTTATTTTAAATAAAGGAATAGAGCATTTTGAAAATGACATTAAGGATACTAAACACAAAAAAATTCTTAGAGATAAAAAGGATTATAAGGACAACAAGCAACGTAATTGGGGTAAGGATAATAGTAATAAAAACCTTAAGAAAACCAATGATAGACCTCCTGATAGAAACATGAATTTTATTAGCAACAAACTTATTCAGCCAGACACACATGTCCCTTCACTTCACCTTAGTGGACAGACACCAAGGGGTTCTAGAGTTGATAGCCCTAGGCCTCTAATAAGAAAAGATCCTGTGGGATTACCTACTCAGGGGAATTTTAGGGCACCTAATATAGAGGTAATTCCCCTAAATCATAGATATTCCCCAATTAAGGATGTAAGATCACCTGCACCTAGAAGAGAACTAGGGTCCAATAAAAGTTTAGGGTTGGGGCTGAGACCTAAAGATAATCACTTGAAACCAAATACCACAATGAGCAATATCCACAAAGCCTCAACCCCTAAGGAATCATTTTTAGAAAGAGCTACAAGATTAAAAACAAAAAATACCTATCAGAGAAAAGAAAAAGAGAGAATAGAACAAGATCTAAGAAGGTTGGATTTTTCCAACCACGCCAGAACAGAATGCCAGACGGGTGACCCGAAGAGGAAAGAGAGGGGGCACGAAATACAAAAAGAAAATAGGCAAATGGTTTCCCACCAACGAATCTTTAAAAAAAGTAGGGATATTTAATTTATCTACGAAAAAATTACACAATCAGCATATGTGCATCCTCAACAAAGGACTCTCATTTACCCCTAATAGTGGGCCCAAATTATTCGATCTCTTTATAGATCTTAACAAATTTGTTAGGAAGATGACCCTCAAAAGGCATTCTACGAAAATTACAACTGAATTTATTAGTGGCAATGATGAGGTAGTATCTATGATCGATCCAGATCTTTTAAATAATATGATCTCTCTATTAAATGAAAACGATGAGGGTAATGTATCAATCAATGCTGTGGATCTTACTATACATGACCATAGTTTAGAGCCTAGGGTGAATAAATCTTCAGAGAACACAGAAGCCAATATTGTTCATACTCATTTTAAACCTAAGTCAGTCTGTTATCCTGCACAATCTAAGGGAACTTTTATTGATACTTTTTACGCTTTGGTTTATCGTGATTTTAAACTATTATGTGCAGGTTATAAAAAATTTCAAAATAGTACTAATAATTTAGAATGTTCGGAAACCAATGCAGTCAAAGATCTTCAACAAGACTCATCAATAGTTATTAAACAGGCCGATAAGGGTGGAGGTATAGTAGTTCAAAGCAGAGAGGACTACATTAAAGAGGGTCTACGTTTAGTCAATGATGAATGTTCATATGAAACTTTAAGAAGGGACCGACAGGTGATTTTAAAATAGACTTACATGATATATTAACTGAGGCATTAAGTATTGGGATTTTAAATCAGAAAGAGTTTAGTTTCTTAGATGTACAACACCCACTAATTCTCCATATCTATCACCTCCCCAAAATACACAAATATATTGTTAATCCTTCCGGCAGACCCATTTTGCGGGCATAGATAGTTTAACTGCTAATTTATCTAAATATATGGATATATTCCTTCAAAAATATGTGGTGGTACTCCCCTCTCATCTGAAGGATACTACTCATGTGCTTAATTTACTTTAAGATACTCAGTGGAAGGAAGGATACATCTGTGTATCTTGTGACGTAGAGTCATTATTCACTAACATTATGCACACAGAAGGGCTAAGAGTGATTGAGTATTATCTTCAAAAAGATATTAATATGACATCTCAACAGAGGGAATTTATTTTAAATTGTGTTCATTTTATTTTGATACACAACTATTTTAGGGTAAAAGGGGGACGATAGACAGCACTCTGATGATGTTAAATTAATGCAATTGCAGGGTGCACGGAACCAAAGGGGACCCTTATTCCCCTGTATAGTACTAACAAATCTACGTAAGTACCAGCACTCACTGTCTAATGGCTAAATGATGAAAACAGTTGTAATGCAAAATAAACATTTAATAATAAAACAAACCAGAAATAAATCAAATGTGTTTGCAGAAACTAGTATCACAAATGGGCATGTCACAAAGTGAGGGGTTGGGGGGGGGGGGAAAGGAAAAGGGGAAAAAAACATGAAACACAAGGAATATACACAAAAAAAGTCCCCTCACGATCAGAGGGGATAACAGCTGACGCACGCGCAGTTAGGAAATGCCACGCTGGCAGATGCTAGCCTGCAAGAAAAGTTCCATTACGTGACGTCATCCACGGGACACTGCGGAGCGGCGGCCAGAGCTACTACATATAACAGCTGAGACTGCTATCTCACTCCTCAGCACTCCACACGAGCACAAGGAGCAGAGCCACAGGGTTTGATGTCTTCATACAGGTTTTGATTACTGTCTGCATTTGCTATTGCCATTGACTGTTGTGGACTCCTGGTGCTTCTTTGCAAGCTGCTTTCTTGCAAGCTGTGTTCAGCCTTTACTGTACCATTGCCCACAGTTTCTTGTAGTACTTGAACTACTGGCATTGACTGTAGTGGATTCTTGCTGCCCTGCTATTAGCTGTTTAGCTGTATTTAGCCTACACTGTATGTTTGCTATCTATTTTGAGGGGTGTCTGATTTGACCAGTTATAGGGGGAGGCTTAGGGAAGTACCTCTGGGACCTTTTTGGACCAGAGGGAATGGGCCAGATGAAGAGGTAGTCCCTCGAAACGTTGCCCCCCTAACATACTTGCCGTTCTCCGTTTTTTGTGTATATTCCTTGTGTTTCATGTTTTTTCCCCCTTTTCCTTCCCCCCCCCCCCCCCCACCCCTCACTTTGTGACATGCCCATTTGTGATACTGGTTTCTGCAAACACATTTGATTTATTTCTGGTTTGTTTTATTATTAAATGTTTATTTTGCATTACAACTGTTTTCATCATTTAGCCATTAGACAGTGAGTGCTGGTACTTACGTAGATTTGTTACAACTATTTTAGATTCCAAGAAGTTTTTTATTTGCAGAAGAGGGGAACCGCTATGGGTACAACCTTTGCCCCTAGTTACGCTAACCTTATGATGGGCTATTGGGAATTTTTTTATATATGGAACAATAACCCACATCTTTTAAAAATTTAATTTTACAAGAGATTTATTGATGATATTTTAATAATATGGGATGGTGACGTAAGTGAACGCATGGATTTTATTGATTATATTAATCTTAATCCTTTTAACCGTAAATTTACCCATGTGTATAGTCAAGCCAGTATTACTTTTTTAGATTTAGCGATTTCGATTAATAATAGTAATACAATTGTGACTAAAACACACTATAAGGAGTTGGACTGTAACAAGTTCCTTGATGCAAGAAGCAATCACCACCCCAGGTGGGTGTCCAAAATTGCTTTTAGCCAGTTTCTTAGATTAATACGTAATTGTACTGACGAGGTGGATTTTTGTAGCCAATCTAAAGTATTAAAAGAGAAATTAATTAATAAAGGACATAACATTAACAACATTAATAAAGCGTTTAATAAGGCCCTTAATATGGAAAGGGAGGTTACTGCACCGACACACTTTATTCGAGCAAATACCCGGTATGTACCTGGCAGATACCTGGAATGCGCCGCTCCTCACCTCTGACAAGCCCCGTTGCATTTGCCTTCCCAGCCTGGGTTCATGCCTGGCTGACGGGCGGCTGATCTGTTAAATGATAATGATTAGGATTTAATAGGCTGCAATGCTTCGCGTGTCTACCAGATGGCATAAATTCATGAATTGTAATGCAGTATATATATATGTACTGTGCAGTATTGCAGCCAGTGGGAATAAAATGCTTCAATCCCTGCCGGAAAATAACTCAATGCACTCGGGCAGAAAACAGTCACAAACCTCAATACACCCGGGTATACCCGAATTCGTGGGACTAGCCGAGCTCGAATAAAGTGTGTCGCCAGTGTACTCTCAAAGGAAGTACTAGAAATCTGTTTAAGAACATGGAGGAGGTTCTATTTATTACCCAGTTTAATACTGCGTCGAGACAAATTAGCCAAATTATTAACAAACACTGGAATGTGTTGCAGTGTGATCCTCTTTTAGCTAAAAATGTATGCACTAAGACTAAAATAGGATTTAGACGTGCGAATACCGTTAAAAATTCACTAGCACCATCTAGGCTAAAAAAGCTGACACACACTGCAGATAATATTACTCATAAACCCATTTTAGGCAACTGGCGTTGTGGAGGCCAATGTATTATGAACTTTCTTCATTGCAAGGAACTAGAACAAACTTGTCGTGGGCAAGATGTGTGCAACCTGTTGTCTTCTTATTTAGAGTCTCTGGGTTTATCGTGGGATCATCTACACGCCTACTAATAGTATTATTAGATACGGGAATCTTCTCTACTTCAATTTCAGCTTCTTTGACTAACATTGTTTCTGCTATGATTTTACAGGCAGGCATGATTAGATTCTCAATGGTAGTGTGACTTTTCATTTTTTGTGCAACAAACTTAGCTAATAAGTAGTTGACTTCTTGAGCTTCTCACTAAAAGTTACTTTTTTCTTAAAAAATGTACTCCAAAAGCCGTTTAAAGTAGTCAGCAGATTTATTTGCCAAATTACTGTGATTAGTAGAAAAATGTCGATTTAATTTAGCCTGGACCATAGCAGTATTTGTTAGCTTTTTCCCGCTAACAATGCACAACAGAGTTGGATAGTGTTCTTCTCCAGTCCATGTAAAACCCATCGCTAAATAACTTTCCCTGTAGAGACGATATTTCTTTGTATTTGTCATTTCCCGTCCTTCAGTACTTGAACTTGGCTTATCAATATTCTTAGTAACCTCACTTTCAACATTATTACTGGCACTCTTCTCTTCATCTTCTCCAGATACACGAGATCTCTTTATATATTTCCACATCCAATGTCTAAAATTTATGAAAGAACTCTGCTAATGATCAGGGATAACTTGGCAGAGGTACAGTATACAATGTAATATTCCATATGGATACAATAAAAAGATTGCTAATCCAATCTGCACAAATATTTAAAAGGTGTACTAATGTACACTTAGGAAATGCCCTTATTGTGTGAATTTCTCTGGCAATTATTGCCCCAGATCTGTAGCTGGAACTGCAGTGAAAAGGGGGTATGAGCCCGGAGCCGATGCTCCAATCAGGTACAGAGATAGGACTGCTGATAAAGACTTGTAACAATGAAAGTGCTGTACAGTAGGAGGAATGAATAAGGAGAACTAAAGTATCCGCTTCCTGTAAAGGCAATCGGTTGGGAGGGGTACGGAATGAGGGGGGAAGACACACTGCTAAAACCCCGCTTGTGAGCCCAATTGCAAGCAGAACAAACCCCCCTTTGACCACTCCAAAGTCCTGAAACTCTCCCACTAGCCTGTGGGTTCCCGGAGATGTGTAAGATATATAACACATAAACCAATATAATGCACATTCCTGGAAAACCTCCGGAGTTATCCACCGAATGAATCAAATTGATGGGTAGTCCCCTGTGGTGCGTGCTCCAGCTGACAGGTCAACAGCCGCACGGTCTTGACTCCCAGCACCCCGATTTTGTGATTTACCACTGTCGAATCTAAAATGTGTCAGACAGATAGGGGTTCCCCAAGATTTTACGAAATTCTTAAAGGGTTCCTCCAAACAGAAAAAGTTGGGAATCACTGGCATAGGCTCATGGCTACTGTCCCACACCCACAGTCTCTCCTATTATTATTATTGTTTATTTGTAAAGCACCAACATTCGGGGGCCGGTACAGTGGGCTACAGAGTTATGTATATTACCTAAACAGCAACATACAAATGAATTCGGACATACAGATACATAAATGTAATGAGGGCCCTGCTTGTGAGGGCCTACAATCTACCAACCATTGTGGCAAAGCAACGCTATCTACTGCACTTATTCCTTCACCTGCTATCTCTGTAAATCTCCCAGCATACCACTTAGATTGGAAGATCTCCAGGGCAGGGATTTAATTTCCTATTGTCTAATCTTGTTTGTTGCACTTCGTGTCCTGTAAAACACCAAGTACCATTGTGGGCGCTATATAAATAAAGATAAACATTCATACAAAAGGAACCACAATACTATTTTGAAGCTGTCAGGAAAAATATAATGTACTAGAGTCGTGTGGAATGGAAAATCAGTCACAGGAAATGATTATTGTGTTTATACAAAGCCTTGTCAGGTTCTATTTGTAGAATTATGTTTTCTATTGAGGAAATAAGAACTGTTCAGCATGGACCAGTCAACATGATAGATGAGTTGTAGTGTGGTAGCTTTGAGGGAGGCTTAACAGGGCTACACATGTTCAGTCTGGAGTAAAGGAAACTGGGGAGGTGTTGTTCATAATTAGGGATTGACAGAAAATAAACTGTAGCACACATCTGTTAAAATCTGGTTGAATGAGGAACTTTGCACTAATGATCATGGGGTCTATGATCAGATGAAATATTACCATTTCAATTCCTCATAGAAACTTACAGGTAGCGTTCAAAAGTATTGGCATTTAAAGATCAAGTTCATGCTCAGTAACGACTCAAAGGCTGAGTCCATAGACCTTTCTTCCGCGCGGAGGCGCGCGGAGGCTGAGGGAGAGCGGGTGCTTTCCCTGGCCTTACTATGAGCGCCGTCCGGGGGCGTCTATGGGCGGGCCAGTGACGTCACGGAGCTGGTTCGCCCTCATTGGGTGAACCGCTCACGTGACCGGCCCTCCGCTTCCCTCAGCACGCAAACTAAAAAAAATTGGACTGCTACGCCCCTGCTAAAGCTGCTCTCATTGCGGCTGCAGGGGCTCACTGGCAAGCGTGAGCGCGGGTCAGTGGCTAAGCACTGACCATGCCCGCGGCCTAACAATGAACATGCTACATTAAAAGGTCGGTCTATAAATACAGTACCTGTGCATTCACAACTATTTTTAGGTATATTCTGTTTATTTAAACAATGGAAATAATTGAGTAATAACAAATTTAGCATGAATACAAAATCTAATACCAATATGAAATCTTTTCAGGTTTCATACTACTGTAAGTTTTGAATGAACTCATGTGCATAATTATCTGAATAATGAGTGTCACGGGAGACCAGACTACCACACTGATCGATCGCAAACACCAGATGGAAGGAGAATGTTAAATAAACAAGGTTTAATCTGGCCAAAGCCCACAGGGAGCAACACAAATGCAGAAATACGGTTCAACTTACCAAGACAGTAGGTTACCGAGGACTCCAAGCACACTAGGTGCTGGGCGCTGCCAGAATTAACTCACCCAGGATGCCTCCCCAATCCACCCATCTCAGGATATCCCAGTAACCTGGGATCAACACCTCTTGGGTTACAGTTTGTATTTCCAGTCAGTTTCTAGTCACCGAGACTGTCCAGAAATAATTGTGGAACTTTGATGATCATCGGCTTACATAAAACACCAGCCTCTATCTGAAAGCATGGAAAACCGGGTGCCGACCAATCAAGAGATTGTCTTCGTTGAGCCAAACAGATGGATCAATCAAGACTGGGTACTGGTACAGAGCTGTAGGACAGCCTCAGGGAAAGGGAAATATAAACTGGCTAATAGGGAACGGGCTGATGGGGTTAGGTCACAAGCATCACTCCTCGGTTCCAGTTCCATACCTCTCACCGGGTGAGACACCTCACTGCCAGGGAGAGAACAATACTCTGGCCTTGGAGTGTGTACTCTCCCAGCAGGTGGGCACGTCTCAGCCCAGCTCCCATTTGTCTCACAACACTGCACCTGGGCCTCTACAATGGATAGTGCTTGAATTCATTGTATGCTAGCCTCGCTAAGTGAATCATGGACTCGGCACACAATGAATCCCACAGAATACACATAGTAAGCACAAACATGAATACATTTGTTGTTACACATGGCTAACTGAATGCCACATTTTAACAGGGCTGACAGACATTTTGGCTGTACTCAGATGGCCATTCTGAGCCTATACATGGGTCACGATCTTGATGGGTAGTGGCAGCCAATGGGCTTAACCTTAATATATGTTGCCAGGCTGCCCCTACTGTCACAATGACATTCAACATAATGTTTGCAAATTGAAAGAAGATTGTGAATGTCACATGTTCATCAACACCAATTCACACAGATTTATTTTAAAATGGAATTCATGGTTATGGTAATATTATTGATCTCCACCAGGCAATAGTGACAAGTTTGGCAGCAAACAACTAGATTAGCCCTCCAGGCAAAGTGCACATACATACATACATATATATATATATATATATATATATATATATATATATATATATATATATATATATATATATATATGCAAATATAACTGTATGCTCATCTGCATGTCTTAGGCAGGTCTGCAACCCCGCCTTTCCCCATCATCACCCAGCATACAGCACTTCCACTGCAGCAGGGGATTCTGGGAAATGACATGCAAATGAGCACACAGTGTCACTTTTTGCCTCAATAACCATTTTTAACATGGTTCCCTATAGGCTTAAGCTTGCTGCATGGTCACAGCTTTGAGCACAGCCAGGGTTAAGGTGCATACCCAGAAAACCACCCACAGACAGCTGTTTCGACCTTGATGGGTCTCATCAGTGTGGGGTTGATTTTACTGGGAATGCAAGAGAGGCTATGGGATAGGCTAAACCATAATACTGAGTTAAGTTATGGTGAGAAAAAAAGTGACAAAAACCCTCCACAGGAAAGCAAATATGCAAATATAACTGAACAAACACTACAAAACATACAATAAACATAAATGTCCTTGGCGCACTATCTGGTGAATAACCTGACAGTTAGGGAAGTCCAATTGGTCCTTGATGATAGGGATATTAAATCCGGAATCCAATCTTTTCTGGAGGTCCTTAGAGGTAGTTGAATCAAATCTGTATTGATATAAAAGACAGAACAACCATTGCGCAGTACTTCTGGTCAAACTTCAACTCCCCCACCGTTGCCAGCTACTTACATAAAAATGATTATAAAAGGGCCTCAAAAGGTATCTTTCACTTCTTCCCCGTCACCTTAATTCTGCTATGTTGCCAGGTGGGATGACTCCTCTGAGAGAGATCATAGAGGCAGAAGCAACCAAGCAAGGTGCGTGTCACTCTGTGGAGAGCTCACATGCTCCGGTGGGCCAAGGATCCGGGTAATTAAGGTGTTAAAAGCATTGGTCTCCCGTGACACTCTCCACTGCCGGCCGCTTCTTCCTTGGAGTAGCCTCTCTTGCAGGGCTGGTGGTACCAAAGCCGTCCAAGGACCCCACGTGACTTGTGAAGGCCGCTCCACAGCTGTCTGCAGCCCTTTAGATCACGACAGGGATTACGACTTCCCCCCGAGGAGAAACAGCGAGACAGACAATCCAACAGGGAGAAAAGATACCCCACGAACTGCGAGACGCAAAAGAATAGAGGATTCAGAGGAAAAAGAGGAGGAAGGAGGAAAGAGAAAAAAGTCAGACCAAGCGAGCCACAGGCCCTATTCCCTTATTTTCCGGTATCACGCTGGAGAGAGGCCTCCCTCTTAACAGAGGAGTCATCCCACCTGGCAACATAGCAGAATTAAGGTGACGGGGAAGAAGTGAAAGATACCTTTTGAGGCCCTTTTATAATCATTTTTATGTAAGTAGCTGGCAACGGTGGGGGAGTTGAAGTTTGACCAGAAGTACTGCGCAATGGTTGTTCTGTCTTTTATATCAATACAGATTTGATTCAACTACCTCTAAGGACCTCCAGAAAAGATTGGATTCCGGATTTAATATCCCTATCATCAAGGACCAATTGGACTTCCCTAACTGTCAGGTTATTCACCAGATAGTGCGCCAAGGACATTTATGTTTATTGTATGTTTTGTAGTGTTTGTTCAGTATTGATTGTGCATTCCTTGTGGATAGGTGTGCCATTCTCGTCCATAGGCAGCCACTTCCTCAGTTTAATAATTAGATTGCAGGATTCAGTTCATATTCATTATAAATTCATTTATAGAGGAATTAATAATTAGAGACTTATATATCACAAGTAGGTAGTTAAGTTAGGTTAATAGGTTGAGCGCTTTAGTATATGTTTTAGTTTAGCTTAATATCACCATCACATGCAAATATAACTGTATGCTCATCTGCATGTCTTAGGCAGGTCTGCAATCCCGCCTTTCCCCATCATCACCCAGCATACAGCACGTCCACTGCAGCAGGGGATTCTGGGAAATGACATGCAAATATATATACATTTAGAGGTATCAGTACCGTGTTAGCCGAGCTTCAATAATCAAAAAATAAATAAATAGATGATACCGTTCTGTGGCTAACGAAATGCTTTTATTTGTGCGAGCTTTCGAGATACACTGATCTCTTCTTCCGGCGATGTTACAATGAATGAAGCAAGCAAAAGCTATACTATAGTGTCTATTGGAATGTTATCTGTGCTGGTCCTTCCCCCGGTGTGGATGTGTTTTATGGCTGGAGGTGTCAAAAGGTTGCTGAAAGCAAGTGATGAAAGAGTGTGTATGTGTATCAGTGTGAATTAACATGAATGTAGAGCCCACAGTATATACAGTGCTTTACAAAAGGTGTGTGTGGAGTGGGAGCGGATATAAATGGTGTGGGTGGGTGTGGAAATGTGAGAGTTAGTAGCATAACTAAAAGTGTGTGTGGATACTATGTGGTCCCTATTGGTGTATGGGGATGGAAAAACAAGGAGTATAACTATGTGTGAGAGACAGCTGTGTGTGCATACATATAGCACACTATGTACAGACATGGCCTGTAGCGCTCATGGGAAGAGAGTTCACTTGTGTCAGTAATGACTCATAAAATTTCGATCTCTGTTTAGGCCACTGCTAAGTGTCCCGAACAATTGCATAAATTTGTATTCATGCAACCGTCTCTCTTTCGGTGTTTTAAGATTACCTTTGAGTATGGCAACCCTCAGATCGTTCATCTTATGGACAGAGTCAGAGAAATGTTCGCCAACAGGACTGTCTCTTGTTCTGCGTGTGATGCTGTGGCGGTGCAGGTTCATTCTCTTGTTTAGCCCCTAAATATATATTGTGATACAATCACTGTCACTGTATAGGCTGGAGTGTTGCAGCTAGCGTGTTTTCCAGCCTACAGGGAGATAATCTCCCCTTGAGAAACTAGTTTCAGCTGCAGCTAATCAGGCTGGACTCCTGAATAAGTGTTTTAAGGCAGACACAAAGAGCTGCCATTCTGAGAGATACTGCTTTTCCCCAGAGGAAGGGGAGAGAGAGAAAGATCTCCCCAGCTAAGGAAGCTTGGACAGTCCCCTAGACCCACTGGACGGTGGTCGTGGAGTCTTCTGGGACTGACTGGGTCTTAATCCCAGAGAAAGAAGAATGAAGGACGCGACACTGCGCTGAAGTGGGAATGTCTTGTCCATAGTAATGGAACTACAGAGGAGAGATTCTCTGAGCTCTCGTGGGGCTGATCTCTCCTAAGAATGAAGGACACGAGACCGCACTGAAGCAGGGACATCCGGTCCATAACCTTGGAACTACACAGGAGGGATTCTCTGAACTCTCGCAGGGTCCAGAGGGAATTACCTGGAGCCCCAACAGTAACAGACCGATAGCTAAGTAAAACATTAATGTACCTAAGACTGTGCATATGATAGGGCACGTTTTAAGCTGGGGACCAGTTTAGTTGACCAGTCATTAGAAAGGGCTAGAGCTTCGGTATAGTTAATTCCCCCTAAAGGGAATAGGTGTTATTTTTATGTTTTGTTTTGACTTAAAGGAACGGTGAGCCTGTTGGTGTATAATTTAACCCTGTAAATAAACCATGTGTAGAGAAATATGATGTTTCCCGCCTTATACTGGGACTTAAAGATACTGCAACGTGATGTGGGCATCACAATATATATGTGCAACAGATTGCCTTCCCAGCAGGGAAAGCAAAGAAACAGCACTCGGTGGTATATAGCAAAAAGATTGTATTCAAACAACATGACAGCACTGTGCTTCTCTGAGCACACTCTGTGTTACATATTTATTCCTTGGGTCAGCTCTTGCTATATCTAATTATAAGAAACTGCCCACACCTCCATACAGAGACTAAGCATATATGGCATATGTACTGGAAGATTCTCAGAGCTTCCGTCATAGCCTCTTCCCTCAACTAAAGCCACAGTTGTCAATAATCACTCGTGTCAACTTAAACAGAGTTTCTCTATAGAGATTGCAGACCAGCTGCATCCTCATTATAACTCTCCAATGTAACTGCATATACAATCAGAATATATACCAAATGAAGAAAGAACCTTTGCAAATCAGAGATATGTATGAAAGAAAGAACCGTCAGACAATTTACTGTATAACTTGACATTCTGTCTTGATAACGAATTCACACATTACAATATAATTATTAGAGCTGAATTGGATTTCTTACAGATAGGCATGCAAAAAAAACAATTATTGGCCTAACATTTCTTTATAAAGGCTCCAGATGGTAGCCAAAATGTTGGGCAAATAAAATACATTTTTTTTGCATATTTTTGGTGTGCCTATCCCTTTGTTGTGTCTTTGTGTGAATCCGCTTGTTTTTTTTAGTACCCAATCCGCAGGCGGATTTTGGTGAGGGGGGACGGATTTGGTCAAAACAATCCACGGAATTGCAGGAAACGGATTTGGACTGGTTCACCCATCTCTAATGGATTGGGCAAGATTTGAGGGTACAAGGGTCATATACTGTTACAAAAGTAAAATTCTGCATAGAAATACAGTATGTTCGCATCAAATATACAGTGTGATCTTTCTTTACAAAATAAAACTGTACCAATATTTAAAAAAAAAAAAAAATACAGAAATAAGTACTGAATAATGCCTGTAAGTCATACATACAGTAGGCATTTAAAATTAGGAACAAATTAATATTTTTTTAAATTACTGTAACAATAAGAACTGTTAATTTGTTAAACAGTGAACATTTTATTTTTGCTCTTAATGACAGAAAGCAATTTTTTTTTAAGCATTTGCAATTTTTTGAATTTCCATTTGTACAAACACAACGTAAAGCCATATAAACTTTTCTGGTGCTGCAGTGCATGCTTCAATAGCAAAGGGGTTATTTAATAAATATAAAACGCATGTTGACAGCATTTCTCCTTTGAGGCTCTAGGGTGTCTGCAAGTGATGCCAGCACAGCTGTGCCCCAGATCTAAACAGGGACAGGTAAATGTTTCTCTTCACTTTTAGCTGTTTACTTTGGAAGGAACGTTAATGTTTAGCTGTAATCCATTTGAGAGTCATGTTGTGTACAATACATATCAAGTGCAACAGCCTAGTTCCTCTCAAATGCGCGTCGGATGTAAGGATATGTTGTGTGTGTGTGTGATTTTGTTGTGTGTATAGTTTGGACACTTGATCATAATTTTTTTTTTTTCATTGTGTTAAAACTTATTTTAAATGAATATCAGTGCTGAAATGTACGTGAAAATGTACAAGTGGTTCTCTTACCTGTTTCTTTTAACTCTGTACTTCTTATCTCCTTTCTCCTTTCTAAACTATATTATGTTAACTCTCTTAACTCTTTCTTATATACTGTACCATCAAAATGTTAAAAAAAAATATTTTACAAAAGGAAATCTGGAACAAAATAACAGATGTGTAAGGATCTGTCATTCGCGATTTCCCCGGCGTGCTCCCTACCTGGGATCGGGACTCCTGTCTCTTCTGCCTTCTGCAACGCATCTCGCGGGCCCGCGGATGCCAGCGTTCCTTCTAGCGCTGCGTGCGGACCGCACTCGGCACTAATTGCCGTCCCCGCTGGTCCCGCCTCTAGGATTCGCTTGTGCAGTGATGTCATTGCCACGCAGCGCGCACCCGCTATGCGCAGCACCAGCGCACGCGCGCAGAAGCTTCCTCACTCCTGTGTAATAGGATTCACCTGCCTTGTCTCCATCAGCCAACCACAGCCATGCATACTAGGGAGTAGTCTTCCTCCTCATTGGTCTGTCCTTCCTATATATGCTCAGCCTGCCCTCTGGCACATTGGCTGAGCATAACCTTGTTTATGTGCACTTTGTTCACTGCAGTCCTGCCTCCTGTCCGAGCCTTGCCTGTTTTGTCCTGTGTTGCCTGACCTTGTTTGCTTTCTGGATTCTGCACTTCTCCGCTCCTGACCCGGCTTACCAACGACGATCCATATCTCTCCGTTCCTGACCCTGGCTTACCAACGATGATCCGCACCTCTCCAATCCCGACCTTGGCAAAAGTACCTGCAATGATCCGCACCTCTCCAATCCCGACCTTGGCAAAAGTACCTGCAATGATCCATACCTCTCCAATCCAGACCTCGGCAAGTATCAGTGACCATAGTTTACCTCTCCTACCCCGACCCGGCTACTTCAACCTATCTACACTACAGACGCGCCCTTGCGGCTGCGGGTTGGCGTTTATCAAATCCCCACATTGGCCACGCGGTCACGCCTTGTTTGTGGTGAGTTCGTCGTTACAAGATGTCCTTATTTATAGGCAGCATCTTCAATTTGTGATTTAATATGGTTGTAGGAGGTAGATAATTGACATTATGGTAATTTCTAATCCCTATTGCCTCTGGAACACAACATAACACAAACCTATACATCCTCCTTTTGTACTTGGTGTTTTAGTGGGGTTCTAGGAGTTAAGAATATTAGAAATACATTACTGTCCACTTCTATCTTACTGATATTTCCAGTATCTTAAATAATATTAGCAATAAAAAGATGGCTGCTTCTTGTTTAAAGGGAACTGAATATAAATATGTCAGTCTTTTTAATTTTACATTGCTTGGTTTTCTCCTTGGATTCAAAACTCCCGCCGCTCGAGATGCAGACTTTATGTACAACACCTTTCTCGACAAAGTAATTCTATGACTTGTGTACACTGTGCAAAGATGTTAACTGTAAAAGTAAATATCCTTTTTTTGCCAGTGTTTTCTACCATGAACTGAGCAACTGTGAAACTGTTGACAGTCTGTTCAGTTTCCCACCCAAGCTCATGGTTGGACAGGATATGGACATACAGTAGTGTAGCCAGGCCAATGATTCAGCTTTTAATTTAAAGAAACGGGGTTCTATTTGAATTCTTAGGTGACGTGGAGTCATGGGCAGCAGTTTAAAGCTATAAAACTTATTGGAAAGCTAAACATTTAATTTGGAAGAGGTGTTCCCAGAGCGACAAGCCATGACTCATTAGCATTACTATTTCCTACTTGTGATTTTGAGGTGGCATTCCATCAGTGCAATGCATTATAAGGTGTCAGATATACATGAGGCTAGTCTGAGCAGGTACCATACAGTATGACTGTAAGGCGGTCAATCACACTGTACGAGGGCCACCACTGCGGTGGATACATTTTTTTCTACTTCAAAATAATTGGATTTCTTAATAGCTTTTTGCCTCTGAACCTACTGTATGTTCATCTGGAAAAGTGCTGGTTTTTTTTGTAAATGTTAAAAATAATACCCTCCTTATGCCTAGCCGAACAAACGGAGAAAGCTCTGTGCTGGACAGGGCAAACATTTTATGAGAAAGGCCACAAGCCTGGCACCCTACTAGCAAACAAATTTAGGAGTAGATAAAATATGACTCATATTCATGCACTTAAATTAGACCATCGTATCATAACACAACTCCAAGCACACAAGAGAAATTCCATAATTTACTCTAAACTCTGATGGCAATAAAACTCCGAAACAGGAAAGCACCCGCAGATAAATCAAGTTGTTCCTTGAAGAGAGTAGACTCCTTCAGGTCACAATAACTCAATTAGATAAACAAGACAAGGCAGCACTAATACTCAATGGTGAACAGCAGAGCATGGTGATGTTCTCTCATAGAATATTGGTTATGGAATTTGGCCAGCCATCTTGGCTGGTACAGTCAGTGTCGGAATGGGGCATTTAGGTCCAACTGGCGGATCAAGTGGGGAGGGTTTGAGGTTGTCGAGCGTGGCGATAGGGGTTGAGAACCTGCAGTTATTGAGGAAGTGATGCCCCATGGTTGTTGAAAGGAGGGGGGGAGGCAGAGAGAGCCTTGTGGTTCATAGGAGGCCTGGCCAGGCAGACCTAAAAATCAGAGACAGGGACAAATTTCTCCACATGGGGAGCTGGACGGCTGTGGGACCACCAAAAATGTCCTGGATTAACTGCTGGGGCCAGTCTGTGCCTACAGATGCAGCCACCAGTATCCGATCACTTGCCTGGGTAAAAACTAAGGTATCTCACAGTAAGTGCCTCAACATTTCTGTGAAATTCCTAATGGCCAATCAGATTAACACAGCAGGGGTCCCTGCAGTCCTATTCAGTTTGAATGGGATTGCAGGGACCGCCCGTTGTGTTAATCCGATGGGCCATTAGGAATCTCACAGAAATGTTGAGGCATGTTGAGATTTTAACAGTGAGATTGCGGCAAATTTTCCAAGGCAAGTGATCTAATACTGGTGGCTGCATCTGTAGGTACAGCTAGTGGCTGGTGTACATGTGCGTTTGAAATTCTACATGTATGTGATGCTGTCAGGGTCCTCTTATATTATGTATAAGATTATGAATAAAATGCTGTGGCAGTTTCCATCCACAATTAAGTCTTGGTGTTTTGTGTGTAGCAATGAAACATTGGGAGATACGGCCATCTTGGCAAAGGTCCAAGGCAGGACCGAAATCTCAATCTTGCAACAAAGCTACACTTTTGATTTTTTAACAAAGTCTTCTGAAGTGCCGTTTTTTGCTTCCCTCGCTTTGAACCATAAGGCAAAAGAGCAATTAAGAAATCTGCCATGCACATATCAATGTTTTGTGTGACATTTCTTTTTTCTCTAAACCAAAGAGAAGGTGGAAAACCCATTTGGGAGTCCCTTCACTTAAGTCCTGAAAAGTCAGGAGAATCAGATTTTGTGTACATGGAATCAAATATCTATCTATTGAGCTTCTATATCTGAACCAAACGTGATTGTACAGTCATACCATTTACATATACAGATGTAGCAAAACTTACTGTCCCCAGCACAGCGGACAAAAAAAAGGGGGATGTGAGATGCAGGGGGGTGGGTATATGAGAATGATGATGATGAGGGTGCTGGGGGAGATGAGGATGTTGATGATGATGAGGAGTGCTGGGGGAGATATGAGGATGATGTTGATGAGGAGGGCTGAGGGAGATATGGGGATGATGATGATGGGGGGTGCTGGGAGAGATATGAGGATGATGATTTTACCCATGAAGCCTGATTTTTTAAATATGTATTGGGGCGGTGGGAGTCTTTTTAAAATGTATTGGCTGGGGCCTTTTTATTATGTATTGGTGGGGGTGGGGTATTTTTATTATGTATTGCATGTGGGGTTATATGTATTTAGGGGGGGTGGTTTTTTTTGATATGTATTTTCTGGGGGGGATTGAGTGAGAGTGGGGTAATTGACGAAAGGTAGGGGCGAGTGAGAGGAGAGAGGGGGAGGGAGTGAGGAAAAGAGGGAGTAAGAGTGAGAAGCAGGGGAGAAATACATGTGAGGCGGGATGGGGGAGAGTGAGTGAGATGGAGGGGAGAGAAATACATGGGTAGAGGGTGGGAAATAGAGGGGGCTTGTGAGGTGTGAAATTAACCTAATATGTAGGGGTTCCCCCGAGATTTTTCAAAACACTTCAGGGGTTCCTCCAAACAAAAAAGGTTGGGAATCATTGGGTTACAAAGTAACAAACTTGTATAAACAAGACCACACAATTGTTTTTAAAGACTACAACTGATATAGTCCATTTCTACATAATATTGTTGGGAAGATATTTGTACATTAGAAAACTACTAATAATTTAAATAGAAAAATGGTTGTTTGTTTAGGTTAGCTCTGTTTAGTGTAACTAATTTACTCATGCTAGTTCATAGTTTAAATTGACAGGTTCGTTGAACATAACAGCTTAGCAAAAAAAAATACTAAACTTAGTATTTAATATATTTTTGCACACAGACTGCATTATAATAACTAAAGCATTATAAATGTAATTCAATAAAATGATTTCCCCCCCCCCCTTTTACGAATCACGCCCATGAAAACATGTAATACAAGACAATCTGATGGTCCATCAAGGATCTCATTCCCAGTGCATCATGGGCTGAAAGCTTTCATTGTGCAATGGGATGCTTGGATATCCTCTTATCTACGTGTAATATATAATCCATAACCAACTAAACTGCTCCAGTTCTCTATACGTCTCTTCCATGTGTCATTATTCACTTGATTTTCTATCTCCAAACATCTGCCTGTCAAACTTTATAATGAAAAAGAAACTGATATGCATCATTCCAAACCACACGTCTGCTCTTGTCAACTTCTTTGCTTGTCTTCTCAAAGAATGCGCTCCAGCTTGTTTCACAGCCCAAGTTGCTCCTCAAAGAGTTTATCTGTGTAGTTTTTTTCAGGTTATTGACAACGACTTTCTTTTAGATACATTACAATAACGTGCTTCATGGAAGCACAGAAGTCAGTTTGCTCAGAGAATGGAGTCACATTTGGTGATTTCTAACTATCTGTTATAATAATTTAATGGTTCAAACATGCAAAGTGCACAACACATAGTTACAGCATGTTGATTTAAAACATGACTCGGGGTAACTAAACAATCTGTGAATTGCATCTCCCTGTGACTTACTGCAGCAGTGCGCAAATTTTTTGAGCTCCTGCCCCCTTCCTGGGAACCGCAGCGTTCGCGCCCCCCCCCCCCCCCTCTCCGAATGGCTGGGCGTCAAATGATGTCTCGGGTCATGTCACGTCACGTGACTCCACCGCGTCATTTGACGCGCGTTGCCATGGCAACACGTCGCTGAAGACCCGGCTGGCAACAGTTAAGTGATTACAGAGGCCTCATGCATTTAATTTAAATGCCGTTGGGAAGAGTGCGGGTCTCTGTAATCGCCCGCACCCCCCCTAGAAATTCTCCCGCCCCAAAGTTTGCGCACCGTTGACTTACTGTACTGCAAAAGAACACATTGCAGGGGTGAGCAAACTTTTTATGCCGAGCCCCCCTTTTCATCCATAAAATTTCTCGGGCCCCCCCTGCCTGATGTAATCAAAATCACATGAAAAAAAAAAAAAAACCTTTATTAAACGGTATACAATATAAATCCAAATATGTTTAAATACTTACATATTTCAACAGCTCGCGCTTGCAAAATTAGGCTGCGTCCACGCTGCCGCTGAGAGCGGTGACATCACCAACTCTCCAAGCATGAGCACAGGGTGTCCTGCATAATTTTGCAAGCGTGGATCGGGGCTATTTGTGTGTGTGGCTGTGTGTGTGTGTGTATTGACTGCTGCTGAGCGCACATCTGCTGCTGAGCGCACATTTGTTTGTCTCCCCAAGCGCCAAGCTTGGGAGAGCGTATGAGCGTATGTGCACAAAGGCAATCCTTTGGGGGGGCATTCATCCACCTCTTTGCTACCTCCCTTCCCTCTCCCCCCTCTTTTTTTTCTTCCTTCCCCTCCATGCTTTTTGTCTTGCTATCCCCATTGTCATCCAAACTCCTACCTACAGTATTATTTATTTTTTCCCGTTTTCAATGTTGTATTTTCACTTTTTTTTTTACATTATTTCTGTCCATTCATAGTATGAGTGATATAGTAGAAGCCTACCCTTTCACTTGCAGAGGATCGCAGCGAAGCAGGTTGCCAGCGGAGGAGAGCAGGAACACAGCGCTATTGCAGGGCAGACACCGAAGGAGGGGCGTTTGACTTCACCGTGCTCGGGCGTGCTCCTCCCCGTACCTCCGAAGCCCCTGCGCGTGCGCTCACACACCATTACGTTGCCGCCACCTGCACTATCCTGTTCAGCCACCCGCACACATCTTCGGCTGCCCGCCCGTGCACATCTTCTTGGCCGCCCCTCGCGCACAGCATCTGCCGGCCCGCGCACCCAGTTTTCGGCTCACGCCGCCTACACCCCCTAAATAATCTTGCTCCTCATTGCCCCCCCAGTTTGCACACCACTGCATTACAACACACACTCTCTCAATCAATCACCACATACACACACTCACCACATACACTCAATCAATCACCACACACACACACACTCAATCCCCCCCACACACACACACACTCAATTCCCCCCCCACACACACACACACACACACCACACACTCAATCCCCACACACTCACACACTCAGTCCCCCACACACACACACACACACAATCCCCCCCCCCCCCACACACACACACACACTCAATCCCCTTTCCACACACACACACACACACACACACACACAATCCCCCCCCCCACACACACACACTCAATCCCCACACACACTCAATCCCCATACACACTCAATCCCCTCCCCCCCCCCCACACACACACACACATCCCCCCCACACACACTCAATCCCCCACATTCACACCACCCCCCCCACACACAAACTCAATCCCCACACACACTCAAATCACCACACACACACTCAATCCCCACACACACACACACAACCCCCCCCACACACTCAATCCCCCCCACACACACAATCCCCCCCACACACACACACTCAATCCCCACACACACACAACCCCCCCCCCACACACACACACAATCCCCCCCCACACACACTCAATCCCCCCCACACACACAATCCCCCCCCACACACACACACAATCCCCCCACACACACACACACACAATCCCCCCCCCACACACACACAAACTCAATACACACACACACACACTTTCTCCTGGGGGGGCGACATGCTCCGATCCCCCAACCCCCCATGCTGCTGAAATCTGGTGCGGGAAGCAGACAGGAAGAGAAGGAGGGGCTGTCTGTGTGCAGAGAGAAGCCCCGTCCCCTCTGCAAGACACATAAAAGCAGCAGCACGGAGCTTCTGGCCCCGCCCCTCTGCAAGACACAGACTCATAGAAGCAGCAGCACGGAGCTTCTGGCCGCCCGTGCACAGCTCTGCCCACCCCCAGGTTTCCCTGCAAGCAGCTCGCGCCCCCCCTACATAATCTTGCTCCCCCCCAAGGGGGCGCGCCCCACAGTTTGCGCACCGCTGCATTATGGGCCAGACACACTAAGCCCTGTTAGGCTATTTTACCTAAATTAACGTTTGGTTAATCATAATGAGAGAACGAGAGAGAGAGAGAATGAGAGAGAGAACGAGAGAGAGAGAGAACAAGAGAGAGAACGAGAACGAGAGAAAGAGAGAGAGAGGGAGCTCATACTCACCTTAAAACGACTTGTGAAGTGACAGCTGCCCTCAAAATTGAGAACACCTGAAATACCAGGGATATATGCTAATCGGATATGCAAAGTATATTTTAAAGACTGATATCATTTCTCCCAGGTGTCTCAGTCGTGCTTCTTTTAGAGCACAGGTGTCTTTCCACGAGTTGTTTCAAGGAAGTGCTAAATTAACCTAACGTTAACCCGATGCTAATGAGTGAAATGATGGCCATTGTTTTTTCATATAATTATCTTAGTGGATATCCGTTAAAACCAAGGCAAATGATGTCTGTTACCTACCGTATGTAAGTAACTTGATGTTATTTACACTGATTTAATGGAGCGTAGTGTATCTGGCCCTACATGCTTCACTGATATTTTATGCTACTAAAAGGTAATATCACAAGTTCTCAAAACAATTGCATTTTTTTTGGTTTATATGATAACTTTTATTCCTATATTTCTAACACATATAGGCCCATATTTACTAAGCAGTGCCCAGCCATCAAGCCCCATGTGGACTATTAAAGTGCATTGTAAATATGGCTGTGACAGGGCCTTTCCCCATCTAAAAGGCTTGAATAATAAAGCCTGTTTTTAGCTGATGAGTCCAGCAGGGATCTGGTTAATTTCAGCAAAAGTTAATTAACCAGTCTCCACTTGGCACATCAAGCATGCTTAAAAGCTTGTGCTGCTAGAGAGATCCCAGGGGAAGAGAGACTCTCTGGTCTAGGCAGCATCGGTCCCTGCAACCTGCAAGAGTGATGACCCCACAGACACCACTATAGACCCTTGACGGATTTGGAGAGCACCCTCCCTACAGGTACCTGTCTTTAGACTTGTGTCAAAGGTTGGCAAGAGGCTTAGCCTTCCAACTCTAAGACAGGGACTGCTGAAGTGTTAGTCAGTCTCCAACATAGGGTTAGGCCTGGTTGTTATTTGCTGCTCTAACTTTGTTTGCTGATATGAAGCTGTTTTCTGTTTAAAGCTCCTGTCTAATAAAGCCTATGTTTATTTCTCCTAAAAACGTCTCCGGTGTTTTACCCTCTGCGCACATCTCCTACAATGGCCTATAGTTGTTTGTATAATAACTGATTTACAAATAAAGTATATTCTTTATTCAGTATATGCTAGAGTAAACTGTTATAGTACTGTATTTGGGAGGAACAATACAGAACAGATGATAAAATGGTTGCTCAAGCCATAGAATTGTTTCTGTTGCAGTAAAATTAGAATTGTTTACTAGAAAAGAGGCGACCAAGAGGGGATATGATAACTATTTATAAATATATGAGGGGTCAATACAAGGAACCTTCAGGACAACTACAGTATGAATCATATGAATCACATGAATGAAGTGGACCCCCAAGAATTAGAAAACCTTAACACCCGTATGGATCCCAATTTTCAGCTCTGATCTAAATACAATACTAAAAAAAAAGCCTGGAGAACAGAGTAATATCTAAACAAGAACTGAAGTTTATTGGTGTTAAAATTCCTACTCTAGCAACTTTATACAGTATCCCAAAAATACACAAAAACCCTTTAAAACCACAAGGAAGACCAATTGTATTAGGAAATTGTAGCCTAACCGAGAAGGATAGTGTTTATGTAGATAAAGTTCTCAGAGGCTTTGTTGCCTCTCTACCCTCATACGTCAAAGATGCCAAGTCGTCCTTAAATGCATAGATGACATTATCATTTAGGAAACTACATCCTAGTCAGTTTTGACGTGGAATCCCTGTACACAAGTATCCAACATGATATACAGTAGGTATACTAGTAGTTAAACACTTTTTATAATCTAGAAGCCTGCAGTACAATAAAAAGAATAAATTGATTTGCAAACTCAGCTTCATTTTAAAATGTAACTATTTCCTATTCAATAACACATTATTTTACCAGATCCAGGGGACAGCCATGTGCCCCCAACTATGCCAACCTCTATTTAGGCTGGTGGGAGGAAATAAATGGACTTTCAGAAGCTACGCAGCAATACACACAACATATTGATGGTTGGATCTGCTATATCGATTATAGTCTGCTTTTCTGGAAGGGTAGCAGGCAAGTACTTAACGCCTTTACACAGATCCTTAATTCAAACAGCTAGAATTTGAAATGAACTATAGATACAGTATCAGTGACACATCCATCAATATTTTTGACCTAACTATCTCTGAATCACAAGACAGATACCTTAGAACCATTACTTACTGCAGTGGTGAGCAAACTTTTTATGCCGAGCCCCCCTTTTCATCTATGAAATTTCTCGGGCCCCCCCTGTCTGATGTATTCAATCACATGAGAAAAAAAAAACCTTTATTAAAAGGTATACAATGTAAATACAAATATGTCTAAATACTTATTATTTAACCAGCTCCCGCTTGCAAAATTAGGCTGCGTCCACGCTGCCGCTGAGAGCGGTGACATCACCAACTCTCCATGCATGAGCACAGGGTGTCCTGCATAATTTTGTAAGCACGAGCGGGGGGGGGGGGGGGAGGAGGGTCATGGATAGGGGCTTTTTTGTGTGTGTTTGTGTGGCTGAGTGTGTGTGCATTGACTGCTGCTGAGCACCTTCAAAGTCAATTTTGTTTGTTTCCCCAAGCGCCAAGCTTGAGAGAGCGTAGGCCCCCCAGTTTGCGCACCGCTGCATTCAATCACAACACACAATCACAACACAGACACAGCACACATACTCAATCACAACACACACAGACAACACACACTCAATCACAACCAGCACACACACACAACACACACACACTCACAACACACACAATACAAACAACCTGAAGCAATCACAACCAACACAGACACAACACACACACACAACACACACACTCAATCAATCACAACACACACAACACACACTCAATCACTACCAACAGACAACACACATGCAATCACAACACACACACACACAATCACAACCAGCACAGACAACACACACACTCAATCACAACACACACCACACACTCTTATCACAACACACACAAATCACAACACACACAAATCACAAGCACAACACAGACATAACACACAATCATAAGTCACAGACTTTCACCCGGGGGAGGAAGTACTACTTTAAGCATGCTCCGGTCCCTCGTGCTGCTGAAAACTGGGGTGGGTAACACTGGAGGGAGAGGGGATATCTGTGTGCAGAGAGAAGCCCCGCTCCTGCAACAAGGCCCCCTGCCCCCGCAGCAAGAAGCAGCAGCAGCTCGGAGCCTGAGCTTCTTGGCCGCCCGTGCACAGCTCTGCCCGCCCCCAGGTTTCTCCGCACGCAGCCTGCGCCCCCCTAAATAACACACCTCCTTAACAAAGCATATGAGTAGCTCCATGGCTGATACTACAGTATACACCTCATTCATCAACCTTGGCCCCTTGCAGACGCACTTGCCAGAATACCCTCCTACTGTCTCTGTACGTTCCTCCTACTTACCAATTCGATTGTAAGCTCTTCGGGGCAGGGACTCCTTTTCCTAAATGTCACCTCTATGTCTGAAAGCACTTCTTCAAATTATATGTGTAGCCAGGTCACCCTTTGCCCCCTGCGACCCCCTCGGGAGCCTCCGTGGGCACAAGCGATTCCGGGTACTGCCGGAGGCCAGCGGCAGACCCGACGGCCATCCCAAGGGTGGGGGCCGTTGCAGGGAGCGGTGCGCTGTCTCCGCGAGCAGGCCGGTTGCCGGGGACGCGATCGGGCCGTTGCTAAGGCCGCGGTCGCGTCTCTAAGGTCCCGGCGGCCGGCGAGGAGAGCGCCGCCATTACGCAACCACTCGCGCATGCGCAGTGATCGCGCGAGTGTAGGAGTAAGCCGAGATAGTCGCGCATGCGCAGAAGATCGCGCGAGGGCAGGGAACAGTTGCGTGAGGGCAGGGAAGGCGCAGGAGAGTCGCGCGAGAGTAGGGATAGATAGTGAGAGGTTGTGGCGGCCATTAGGGGTTAGTGTAGGTGCAGGAAAGGCGCGCACGCGGCCCCAATGTAAGTACAGCCTCCACGGGACTACAATTCCCATGAGGCTTAGGGCCAAGCACATCAGGTGCTTCATAGGAGCCAATAGGGCTGCAGGACTGCCCTGGAGGAAAGGATACATTTCGCGGGCTTGCACCACGCTAGTCAGTCAGCGGAGGGACCCTGTGGAGGAAGGAGGTAGGGTACAGGAGAGAGGGACTCCCCTGTATTAGGCCAGCACCCCCTTGGTCCAGGATAGTTCAGCTCCCCAGTAAGGTGAGTGTTGCCAGGGGCAGCCCTCAGGTTAGGGACCCTGCCACTTACATTAGTGGGAGCTGAGAGAAGGAAGTCTGCAGTTAGAGAGTTGGAGTCAGGGAGCTGTTAGGGAAGTAGGGTGTAGGGAGCGAGTGCAGCTTCTGCACCCCATAGGTACCCACACCCCAGGTAGGCCCCAACCCCCCACTAGTGTAGTGGGTTAAGTACTGAGGGAGGCCCAAGATAGGGACGCTGCCCTTAGTGTTGTTAGAGTGCTGCCTTGTCAGGGTCACAGCGAGCACTGCTGTGAGGTCTGATAGGCAGGCACCTTGTTGCGCAGCACGTTGGCTGCAGCCTCCAGTGAGTTACAGCTTGCTGCGGTAGGCGCTGGGACTAGTCAGAGAGTAGTGGGTCTGGAGAAGGGCTATAGCTGTTCTAGTCACCTTGAGGTAGCGCTAGGGGTAGGATGCCTGAAGGGATAGCCTGTTAACGAGGTCAGGAATTCTGGAGAGGATCTGCACTAGGCTAGCCAACAGTAGGTAGACGCCCAAGTACTGCATGGAAGAGTACTCTAGTCCATTCCAGATCACTTACCGAAGGGACTTGGGTAGTTGGGGGAGTGGGACAGGTCATTACCCCTGCAGGCCCTAGGAGTTCCCCAAGCCACTACAGGTTGCTGTACTACAGGGACAGGCCCTAGGTTAGGGTTCCTGTCACGTTAGTACCATTTATATAGATAGGGACACAGCGGCTGCTGCTGTTCCTGTGGAAGCGGTTGGACCCACGTTGGGGTCCACAGAGACGATTCCAGAGTGGGACCGCCCTAGCGGTCCGCACGTGCAAGGAGTTCGGTTGGAGGATCAGACGGACTCATCACACGTCTGACCCTTTGAGAAGATTGTTGCTGACCCGAGCACCGGAGTGCTCGGCAGGTATTATACCATCACATGTGCACCAACAGGCCTAGAGGTTCTTAGTGACTGCGCAGTCACCCATTGACTATCTCTGTAGGAGTACGGGACATTGGGTGGGGTTCTTGGGACACTGGGTGGGATCACCTAGTGTTTGGGAATCGTCCTGCGAGACGTCACTGTTAGTGTCTCACCGTGAGAGAGACACAGGTTATCATTATTATTCGTTAGTAAAGTCCTTAGTTATATAATCACTGTGTGTGTGGTTTCTGATTGGGTTCCTATGTAGGGTCATTCTACACTTCCATAGAATCCTACACAGGTGGAGGCGCTGAAAGAAGATTCGTTCCAGAGGATTCACCCCAGGCTCTCACTAGCGGAGGCTCAGACCTCCTGTGAGCCTGCAGGTATACGCACCACACCGGTAACATCGCATGTTCTACTCACCCACACTATATATATGCGATTGGGTGGGGTGGAATACCCGTTACATATGTTATTTGTGTTGTTTGTTATTTATGTAGCCATGGCTGGTTTCTGGCTACCAGTCTGCCCTTCTCCTGGCAGTAAGCCCTGGTAAGAGCAGGCCTGTCAGGACTAATCTTGGGTTTTCCCCACCCCCAGCAGCTTCAGTGAGTCACAGGGGAGGTGGTGCAACTAGGCCTGTGTATCAAATCAGGTACTCAGGACTGGTTCCTGCTTTTCCTGTACTTAAGGGGCTGCATTACCAAAGTTATTCAAAGTTACCTCTACCCTTGAGAGTGGCTGGTCTACCCCAACAACTGTGCAGGGCTCTGTAGGGGAGTGGGAGACTATACCTCTTACTTCACCAGGGAGTAAAGGAAGAGTTAGGACTGCTTCAGGTGCCCTTGGCTTGGAGTGAAGGTCCAGGGCATGGGCGTCCGCAGGGGGGGGCAAGGGGGGGCGCTTGCCCCCCCCTGGATCCTGGGCCGCCAACAGCGGGGAACAGAGGGCACTGGCGTGACAGGATTTAGCGCGCTCTTCTGCAAAAAAACAAAAACCTCCCTTGTCTCCTGATTGGCTGGCGCGTGTTGGCACGCTGCCAGGATTATTTATTTTTTTGTCCCTCGCAAGCTCTATCTCAGCGGTGCGCAAAACTGGGGGGGCGCCAAATTATTTAGGGGGGGGCGCAGCCTGTGCGGCGAAACCTGGGGGCAGAGCAGGGGCAGAGCAGAAGATCCGTGCTGTGTTTCCCTGTGCTTGGAGAGGGGGCGGGGCGTCCCTCTGCACACAGACACAAGCCCTTCTCTTCCTAGCTTTACTTGAGTGGGGAGCCGAGTAAGCAGTACAGGTGTGTGTGTGTGTGTGTGTGTGTGTGTGTGTGTGTGTGTGTGTGTGTGTGTGTGTGTGTGTGTGTGTCTGTGTGTGTGTCTGTGTGTGTGTCTGTGTGTGTGTATATATATGTATAGTGATGTCACTGTGTGTGTGTGTGTGTGTGTATATATATGTATAGTGATGTCACTGTGTGTGTGTGTGTGTGTGTGTGTGGTGATGTGTGTGTGTGTGTGTGTATATATATATGTATAGTGATGTCACTGTGTGTGTATATATATATGTATAGTGATGTCACTGTGTGTGTGTGTGTGTGTGTATATGTATAGTGGTGTGTGTGTGTGTGTGTGTGTGTGTATATATATATGTATAGTGATGTGTTTATGTGTGTGTATATATGTATAGTGATGTGTGTGTGTGTGTGTGTGTATATATGTATAGTGATGTGTGTGTGTGTATATATATATGTATAATGATGTGTGTGTGTGTGTGTGTATATATATATGTGTAGTGATGTGTGTGTGTGTATATGTATAGTGATGTGTGTGTGTGTGTGTGTGTGTATATATATGTATAGTGATGTGTGTGTGTGTGTGTGTGTGTGTGTGTGTGTGTGTGTGTGTGTGTGTATGTATATATATATATATATATATATATATATATATATATATATATATATATATATATAATGTGTAGTGATGTGTGTGTTTTGTGATTGAATGTGTGCTGTGATTGTGTGTGGTGTGGGGGGTGTTGTTTGTGTTGTGATTGATTGTGTGCTTGGCGAGACAAACAAAATTGACATTGAAGCATGCTCAGCAGCAGTCAATGCGCACAACCCCACACCCACACACAAACACAGAAATAGCCCTGATCCATACCCCCCACTCGTGCTTGCAAAATTATGCAGGACACCCTGTGCTCATGCTTGGAGAGTTGGTGATGTCACCACTCTCGGCGGCAGCGTAGACGCAGCCTAATTTTGCAAGCGCGAGCTGTTGAAACATATTTGTATTTACATTGTATATCGTTTAATAAAGGGGGGGGGGGTTCATGTGATTTTGATTACGTCAGGCAGGGGGGGCCCGAGAAATTAAATGGATGAAAAGGGGGGCTCGGCATAAAAAGTTTGCTCACCCCTGCGAGTCTATCTGACCTTGCATAGCGAGGCCCGCCCTTTCCTGCATGGAGCAAGTCAGGTGACTACTGCTCCATGCCACTCTCGCTTCCCCCTTGTCCTCCTGCTCTGATTTCCCCCCCCCCCCCTGCTCCGGTCCCCCCTTCCCGTTCCGATTCCCCCCCTGCTCCGGGTCCCCCCTTCCCGTTCCGATTCCCCCCCCCCTGCTCCGATTCCCCCTTGTTGCGAGTGTCTGAGTTTGTGTCTGAGTGTGTGTCTGTGTGTGTGTGAGATCAGGGGGGGAGGGAATGAATGTGAGGAGGACGGATTCAGGGAGTGGGTTTGAGTCAGAGGGGCATAATTGATGGAGGGGGGAGAGTGAGGAGACAGGGGGTGTAATAGAGGAAGTGAGGAAGAGAGGGGTGAGGGGAGAGAGTGAATGAAGAAGAGAGGGGGTAAGAAAGAGATGGGGCTACACCTTGGGACTATCTGCATTAGAGTGGGGTGTGTGGTGTGTGGGGTGTGTGTGTGTCTGAGTCTGAGTGAGAGAGAGAGTCTGAGTGAGAGAGAGAGAGTCTGAGTGAGCGAGGGATTCTGAAGGGGAGGGAGTCTGAGGGGGGGAGTCTGAGAGAGTCTGAGGGGGAGAGAGTCTGAGGGGGAGAGAGAGAGTCTGAGGGGGAGAGAGAGAGTCTGAGAGGGAGAGTGAGAGTCTGAGAGGGAGAGTGAGAGTCTGAGAGGGAGAGTGAGAGTCTGAGAGGGAGAGTGAGAGTCTGAGAGGGAGAGTCTGAGAGGGAGAGTGAGAGTCTGAGAGGGAGAGTCTGAGGGAGAGTGAGAGTCTGAGAGGGAGAGTGAGAGTCTGAGAGGGAGAGGGAGTGTCTGAGAGGGAGAGAGAGTCTGAGAGGGAGAGTGAGAGTGAGAGGGAGAGTCTGAGAGGGAGAGTCTGAAAGGGAGAGGGAGAGTTTGAGAGGGAGAGTCTGAGAGGGAGAGTCTGAGAGGGAGAGTCTGAGAGGGAGAGGGAGAGTGGGAGAGGGAGAGTCGGAGAGAGAGAGTCTGAGAGGGAGAGTCTGAGAGGGAGAGGGGGAGAGGGAGAGTCTGAGAGGGAGAGTCTGAGAGGGAGAGTCTGAGAGGGGGAGAGTCTGAGAGGGGGAGAGTCTGAGAGGGGGAGAGTTTGAGAGGGGGAGAGTCTGAGAGGGGGAGAGTCTGAGAGAGGGAGGGTGTGTGTTTGTGTCTGTCTGTCTGTGAATGAATACAGACACCAACCCACAGTCAGTCAGTCACCCAAGTGTCAGTCACACACGAGTCAGTCAGTCAAAGTGTCAGTCCCCCCCCCCACAACCACTCTCTCTCTCTGTCTAGTTAACATTATGCCCCCCCCCCCCTGAAAACATTTCTGCGGACGCCCATGGTCCAGGGTACATCCTGAGGTTGAAGGCCCTAAGAATTGCCTGCTGTCGTGAAGCTGTAAGATCTGCAGTGTGTTAATAAAGTGTTCCAGTGTTTTACTGTACCATCCTGCCTGAGACTGCAATCTATCAGGGGAAGGGTAAAGAAGTTCTCCTGCAGGGATTGTCCCCCATATCCCTGGGGTCTGCAAGAGATGGAGGCGCTGCCACCATGAGTACGAATCAGTTATTACCCCAGAAGCCTGTTCTGATCTCCTCCACAACACCGCAGGAGACTCAGATCTACTGTGAGCGAGCAGCTATGCACCACACCACACAATGTAGCAGTGAAATCTCCCGGGGGGGAGAACATGTGTTACATTTATATGATTATCACATATATTACTGTTGTGAAGAGCTATGTATATACATGAATAGCGCTATATAAATAAAGTTATACATACATATATACATTTTTTTTATTTCATTTCATCTCATTTTATTCTCAGTCCCTGACACATTTTTATTATTGGTTTACTCTCCTTAAATTTGTTAGGGTTCTAATAATAATAACAACAGTATTTCAATGTACTGCGGGGCAACACAAAGAAAAAAAATGGAATATCTATTAAAGTTTCCTGAACCAAAGACTTGAAAATACAGTATCAGGACCTTTATAGTCAAACTCGACTACATAGATGTATCTATTCTACTTTGACTTGGTACATGCTTTTAGCTTTGCTAATTTAGTCACTTCTAACCTAGCGTCTCCGGTTATCAAGGAAATTAAACACTACAAAGGGGCAGCCAGAGACTTATCACGCCCAACCCCGGAACAAGCTATTTTAGACAGCGAAACGTATGTCGGGTTTTTCTGACATCACTGCTTGGCGTCTTTCCCCCAGTCGGCCATCTGCCAGTGGCTTTCCCTGCTAATCATATTTTACATTAATGTTAGGATCCTGCTTGTGCTCACCTGCACCCCAGGGTGCTTTATTTTTGAGGATTTTAGTGTTGATCTAGGCCAGGGGGGCTCAACTCCAGTCTTCAAGGCCCAACCCCACCCCCAATAGGTCAGGTTTTCAGGAAATCCCAGCTGCCATACAGGTGGCTCAATCAAAGAGCGGTGAGTGGTTACAGAGGCCCAGAGGTTCAATATCCACCTAGCTGTTTTACACGCCGGCACCTCCATCAATTAGCCGGTCCTCGCCCCAGCTACATCAATTTGCGTCTCTCCTACTCCATCTCACCGCCATATGCATTAGAAGGTAAAAACAGGGCCAATAAGTGGTTTCTTAGAGTGAAATAACTGCACTCTGTCCAACAAGTGTATTCTAATGGAGGTAGAACTACTGTGATACAGATACAGTCTTAATTGCCCCAAGTACACCTATTTGCAATTATGATTTCAATCACAATTGCACTTTGCAGGTGTCTGCTGCATCCTACTATCTTTGATAGCACCTCGTTTAGTTGAGTAGTTACATTAGCTACTATTCAGTTACTATTGGCAGTACTCACTAAATAGGCTATTTGGTGGCAAATATATGGAGTGCCTACAATCCAAGTTGATACATTGCTTACTAAGGCTGTGCTTATAGTGCCGGCGATGGCGACAGCGATGCGACATCGCATCAAAACAAATGCATTGCCGCCGTCGCGTGCACTTATAGTAAGCGCACGCGACGGCGGTGACGGCTTGGTCGCGATCTCTGGAAGTCATCTCTATTTGATTTTTCCAGCGACCGCAGCCTGATGTCGCCGTCACTATAAGCGCAGCCTAAGCCTTGTTTGTTTCTATTATAGCAGCTAAAGTGGCACCTTACAAGCTTTTTCAAAGCCAAATACAGGCTAGTTAGCCTATTAAATCAACCTCATTGCCTCTATTACTGTGACCATCCTGTTGCAGTTTAAAGCAGTAACACTACCCTGACAAACTACAAGTGGCACTTATCTTGCTATCTAAGGCAGCACTTATAGTGCCGGCGACAGCGACGCGATGTCGCGGCAAAACAAATGCATTGTTGCCGTCGCCTGCGCTTATAGTTAGCGCGACGGAGCGACGGAGCGACGGAGCGGTCGCGATCGCTGGAAGTCACCTCTATTTGATTTTCCAGCAACCATCGCCTGACGGTCGCGTCGCCGTTGCCGGCACTATAAGCGTAGCCTAAAGCATATGCTTGATGGGTTAATATGCACAAAGAAGGGGGGGAGTGGACTGGGCGCTTCAAAAGTGATATTATAGTGATAATAGATAAATGTAATGAAATACAAAGTGCAAAGTGAATAAACTTTAGATATGTGATCAACCAATATCTTTCACCAGCCCATAGTGAAGAATAATAATGAAACAATATATACAATGTGAAATGAAGCTGCTCAACATCCAGGTGGGACTGTTCTTTGTCCCAATGGTAACAGTTTTTTTCTTTGTGAGGAGGAGCGCTGAATATATCCAATAATATGTGGAATGAAAGAAAACAAGATAGTGCAGATGGTATATGCCAATAGTTAAATAAATAATAAGGCTCTGATGAGGTTGCACTCACAAAACTTCCAGGTATAAAATTTATGTCAGAGATTCTTCTCTCTCTGACTGGAGCCCTTTTGTAGAGAGATAGTGTAGTCACAGGATATCCCTCAATATGTATGGTTTGTAGTCATCAAATATACAATGAGAGAAAGATGCCACAATAGTGTGTAATGTTTCACCAAATATATTTAAAGGTTTAAGATAAAAAGTAGCAAACTCACATTTTCCATAATATAAAATTCATTGGAGAGAACCGCCGATACAAACCTTTGAATATATTTGGTATTATATTAGTATATATATTATATATGTTTTGTGAGTGCAACCTCATCAAAGCCTTATTATTTATTTAACTATTGGCATATACCATCTGCACTATCTTGTTTTCTTTCATTCCACATATTACTGGATATATTCAGAGCTCCTCCTCTCAAAACTGATAGGTTAATAGCCTATTCATTTAACCTTAAATCTTACAGTACATCACAGTTTTTATTTTTGCTCTTTTGAAAGGCTGGTGGCAAATACGAAAGCTATCTTTAAGAAAAAAGGATAGACCTCTCTTTTTTTTAAAGGAAAGGTATACAGGGTGTACACGGTATTTATTTTTCCCCTTAGGAGTATCCGGTCATCTGAATTTAACATTGGTTGAACTCGATGGACATGTCTTTTTTTCAACCTCCTCTATTATGTAACTTGGTATAAAGCATGTGCCTGAAAGAATGAAAGGAAGTGGTGACATTTCTCAATATTTGTACATGTATGAAGATACAGAGAATATTATATTAATAAGCATTTTGATTAGCCAAGGCTAGTGCAGGACATCAAATGTAAGAAATATGAATAAACTAAGAATAACCAATGCTGAAACAAGACAAAAGCAGAATTATCTTAGAACCACCCTCTATGTCGCTAAATAGGTCTTCACATAGTGAGTATTGTATTATTGTATTATGCTGTATCATAGTGGATTTGTAAAGTATCTATATAACGCCAGCCAATGTATGCTGTGCCTTACAAAGGAATACGAGCATAATACATAAAAGTAAGCATTTGAGGAAACAAGTCCCTGTCCTCAAGCGCTTTCAATCAAACTAATATGTATCTTTGATAAACAACCACATACTTAAACGTTTTATCTTGTACCTGAATAAAACAAGTTCCTTTTACAGTAGAAGAAGCAGCTCTCTCTCTCTGGAAACCACTATACAGACGCAGTGGCTGTTATTCGAACACTTCACGCGTTGTATACCTCGGAATACCGACGTCATGGCGCATGATTTCTTCCAACCTTCCCGCCTTAAGACGCGAGTGCATAAAATGGCATTTTAGTGTTCTGGTTTTTAAACACCTGAAATTGACACAGTAGCACAGTACTGTACATATTACAATTCATTCATTTCTTCCATGAATACGCGAAGAATTGCACCCAAAGAAACAGAATCCATGAAATTCAAACAAAGCAACCGAGAAAAACACATGTGCCAGGTGTGATTGGCGGCGTTAATGCCACGTGGAATACAGCCGAGCACACGAATACGCCGCCGTGAAATGTTCGATTAATAGCCGCTGCATTTGTACATGCTGCCAAAAATGGTAGCCCATCAGAAATCAGTATAGCATTGGCAATGCATTGATATAATGCACATTATATACGTAGTAGTGAGTTAAATCTGCATGATTAAAGCATTGAACACAATAAAACACTGACTGTATTTTGACATGATATGTTATAGCAGTTTTTGGAAACAAGGCCCATTGAGATTTAGGAGTTGTTTTGGTACCTTTATTCTCGGCCTATTGATTCTCTTTCAGTATCCTAATGTTCGCCTTCTCCTCTCTTAATGTGAGAGGCATGGGACATCCACAAATATGATTACACTGTGTAAATGATACCTTCTAAAATGTATCTAAAATTGGTGTTCTTGTCTAATATCTTAAAGAATGAATCCCTAAGGCATCTATTTAACATGTTTAAAGCTGACTTTTCCTTGCTAGGGATAATTTAAGCACCATTCATTTGAATCTTCCCTAGCAATGAGAAAATGGCTTCACAGCATAATGAATAGAAGTCTACGATTTAACCCATTAGCTAGATATATCACTTCACTTTGGACCTAAGTGGGAATGCACCCACCCAGCTAAGATATATCCATATGATTGGAAGACAGCAGCATGTGGCCAGCACTCTGCAGGAATTTTTTGTTTTTGTTTACTTTCCTGCACTAAGTGCCAAGTGTTTTGTAAGTGTCAGACAGGAACAGACCTCCACTCCTCTCTACAGGCCCTCCGCCACTGCCAGACATTAAACAAACGTCATCCTGGCTGCTTTCCAGGACACATCTGGTGGTGTCATGAGGGGACCTATTTCTGTACAGCATCAATAGTATCACCTATACTTGTTCAACGACCAGAAAAGCAAAAGAGCAAAATGAGCTCTAGGCAGAGAGCTGGTGAGTTCTTAATGTGATGCCACCACGAAGGTGAGGGAAACTTGGCATATTAGTTTACTGAAGGGGGCAGGGGGGATGTTTAACATGTTGTAAAAATAGAGGGTTTGCAAACGAAAAAAGAAGTTAAACCAAGTACATTGGCGGTCAACCCCCCTTTCTGCTGTACAGAATTTTCAAGATCTAGATGCACAAATTGCAATAATATTTGAGCACTTTTATGAAAGTAATTTACTGACGTCTAAGCCATTAACACTTTTTAATTCCACTTGTGGTAATTGCCCATTAACAAGCACGAATGGCTAATGCTGTCTATTGATTGACATCTATAAAGTGGTAAAATCACATTTGCCTGTTTGTACTTAACCCCAATCTTGAACATTATATAGTAAAGACACTGACCAGCCACTGTGGTTTAAATAGATAGTTGCCAACTGTCTGTGGCCATAAGGCGAGGACTGAAAATGTGGCCACACCTGCGGAATCCTGACCTTCTGCGACCTCCTGAATTCTCCAGGAGGAATTGGTCAGAAATAGCAATTATTGTGTGTAAAATAAATTAGCATTCTGGGTAGGGACAGAAAACACTGACACGATATGCTATGTTGCAATGTGCTGTAGATATTTCAGCCAGTCAGAGATGCAAACTACTCTTACAGCAAAGGGGTTAAAGCAAAACTACTAAAACATTTTTTTTTTTTAACTTTCTTGGCTATGGCAAATTAATTAGTTTATTTTTTCCTTCTACAGTATATCATGCGCATCATCTACTTTGCATGTTTCATTAAAGCTTGCTGTATTTTGCTTCTTAGACCAAACATGGAATCGTTCATGTATTTTGTTTACTGAACCATTAAGAATGAGGTTAAGACAGCTGGTCATTAGAACGCAAAAGACAATCAGAGCAGATAGAAAACATAAACATGCATAGAGCATTTGAGACAAAAAAAAAAACTATTTCATTCACACTTGACATCAATAGTACCAGAGCAAAAAACCATATGCACTCAAATATAAATCCACATAATACAGATTTAGTGATGCAATAACTACATTACCAAGAGCGACAGGCCACTGTTTGTTAATGTACCATTACACTTACTATTTTAATTTGTGGCACAAAACATATACTGTATATATTTACACTAAACGTGTCAGTTTTTCTGGTAAAAGAAGCATTATGCTGTCAACAAGACAATACAGTTTCATTTCATTTAATAGAAACTTAAACAACAAAAAGTTAGTGGTAGCGCAAGCAAAAAAAAACAAAACAGAATCCAAGGTTGTGTAATTTCTGCTTGTTACTGTATCTTTAAATGATATACACTCATATTTGTTTGGGTTTTTTTTGTACCATCGGGAGAAATGTGCTTGATGTTATACAAAACTATTTTTAGATTGGCAATATATCACTGTACACATGTTACCTCTTCTTCTCCAAACTACTTCCTTCCTGCTCTACTAAATCTACTTCACTTTTCATGTTGAGAATCGGGATAGAGTATAACACATGAAGCGAGTTTTCAACATCTGGTAAGTAACTTGTTTGTGTACACAGGAACATAATACAGCATAATTATATTTTGCATGTATTGTTGCTAACCTGTATATCTCGCTACTGCCCAATTTCTGAGATAAAGAAAGGACACATGTCTAAATGATAATAAATATTGCCTGACATGAGGTAGATATAAAAAATGAGGCTCACAAAGTAGAATAACATGCTATTTCGTAAAGGAATAGGATCTCAAAATAATTTTACTTTCAAGTGGCTTTTCCCCTCGCCACAACTATCAATAAAAAAAGTGAAGAGAAGTAATTTGTGATCATACTATAGTAGGGTTGCCAAACGTCCCGTACTGTATATACGGGATTGTCCCTTATTACAGCAGTGCGCAAACTGGGGAGACTGTCTGCGGGGGCGCGAGGTTTACGGAGGCCCCGCGCGCTTCCCGAAGGCACTTAAATTAAGTGCCGGGAGAACGGCAAAGGCCTCTCTAAACTGCACTTACCTTGGCTCCGGCAGCTTTTTACATGCGTCGCCATGGCAACGTGGCGAGGTCATGTGACGCCACGTTGCCATGGCAACGTGATGTAGTGATAATGATCTAAGACAGGTGATATTCACAAGTGATATTCTTTATTGGCTATATGCTAACGGTGGAGGTTTTCTGTCGCCTTTTTCACCCACCATAACTTAAAATGTATATATATATACATAGATACATACATACTCTTATTGCATAGGATGTCTTTAACAACATACTAAAACTGTAATTACTTAAAACGCACACAGCTGTTACAATTATTTATGCATTATTAGGAGATCATAATCATAACATCAAAAATACATTGTAATATCAACGATTCTGATTATGTTATCCTTAAAATAAATCATGTCAATTCATAGCCGTACTGTCTTTATCTCTGGTGCACGTACATGTGATAGAGGCCCATTACAGCTAAACTTTAACTTTAAGTGGCAGCCCAAGGCCATTAAGTATTTAGGTGTCTTCCTTACCACAGAATATAACACACGTTACCAAACTAATTATCCAAAACTGTTGAAGACTATCCAAGGTGATTTACCGATCTGGATGAGTTTCAACATCTCCTGGACAGGAAGAATCAATCTGTATAGATGAATCTGCTGCCATGCCTACTCTATCTATTTAAAACCCTTCCCATTCCAATTAAAAATAAAGACAGATATATCCCTATATATATATATAATAGCACACATTTACTGAGGTAATTACCCTCGATCATAATAATTGTCAGCTACCTTGACACTTTACAGACCCTGGCAACTTTTTATTCTTTAGTATAATATTCGTCGTTCACCTATACTGTATACCACTTTTATTTTAACTAAGATTACCAATAAAAAATTTATTTTTAATTTACACATCATTTACATACTTGATCTAGGGGTATCCGAGTGCTCTATCAGCCGGGTTCTTGTTCTTGGGTAAACTAAAAATAAAGACATTCATAATCTCTAATTAAAACATGTGAATGGAACAAGAGGCCTAGAATTTACAGACATATGCTCACTCTTCCCACAAGAGAGCTGGTTGGTTGGTCCTTCCTTGCCTATTCTCCTACTACACGGCAGCCCAGATGAACCAATTAGTAGACTGGCATGCGAGGCTCGACCAAAGCAGGTGGGTAGCCCCGGAGGCCTCCTAAACACATCCAGTAGGATTGGATAGGTGTCTATGGCTTCATAACTCAGCTCAAATTGCAAAGCAGGAAGCTTTACCCAAAATTTTACACATAAAAACGCGTTTCGTGCGCTTGCGCACACTTCCTCAGGGGATATGAGGAAGTGTGCGCAAGCGCACGAAATGCGTAGGGTTTTTGCATTACTGTTGGACGTTTGTACGTGAAGAGAGCAGAGAGAGCTGAGTGCTGATTCCCTGGAGCAGAATTAAGAAGAACCTCCGCTCGAAAATCCCGCCGAGAGTCCCGCCTACCTGTGACGGAGTATCCGGTATTTGGCATCAGGTGACGTCACTTCCGGTTTCGAGGAGCACGGCGTTTGGAGGAACGTTGCGGTTAATTAAACTTCTCAGCCCAGGAAGGACAGATTACATTCGCCTATTCGGCGCTCATTGCCTGTGTTCTAGAGCCGTCTTGTGAGTAGCTTTCCAGTTTTACTCTACCGGATTGGCTCGATTAATGTTGCATCATCCCACATTTTATTATTTTATAGTTGTATTAAACAATTTTTATTTTCAGCTTTGCGTTTGTGAGTCTTGTCTGTGCTGATTTGTGAATCTATGTCTGTGATTTTTTGTTAGCTGTGTTGCACTAAATTCTGTTTTTTTCATTCCATGTTCCATATCAAATGGAGAATATCACATCTGGTCATCCCTTGATTATAAGATTGCATAATTGGGACTTGAACTTTTTAATCTGGATATCAAGGACTAATACCTAATTGCAACTCTATTGTTACTTCTAATGCCCACAAATAGACTCCCAGGATAAGCTAGGCTCCATAAGGCAATGGGAAGAAGAGTTCAACAAGGACCTAGACGAGGATGATTGAAAGGAAATATTTGAGGTGGTAGCTAGCAGCTCTATTTGCACAACTATGAAAGAGAATGTGTACAAAGTCATGTTGAGGAGGTATAAAACCCCCTTGGCAATGTCCAAGTATATCCCTGGCTGCTCACGGCTGTACTCCAAAGATTGTGCAAAGAGAGCTTCCTTTATACACATGTAGTGGTCCTGTCCAATGATATCTCACCTTTGGAAAAAGATAAAGGCCTGGGCACAGCTGATACCGAATGTGGATCTCCCATTTGATCCCTGGCTATTTCTTCCTAACAGACCCATACAAGGCTCAACCAGAGCTGAGAGCAAATTACTCACACATATTGCCACAGCAACTTGATGTGAATTAGCTGCCCCTCTGGAAACAGAGGAAGATCCCATCCCTTCCCAGCTTTAGTCATAAAATATGGTTTATATGCCAAATAGAAAAGATGACAAGTTTCTTGAATGACTCATGCCATAAAGTCAAGAGGGTCGGGCAGCCCTTTCTCACTTACTGTACATGGGCATCCCTGGCCTGAACTCCACCACTCTACAGCTCCCAAGTCTCTGCCCACTCATGTCACCCCATGAGGCCTTATGTCAGGACCATAACAGACACGTGTGCTCTACCTAATCGTGAAGTATGTCCACCCTTCCAAGTGTGTTGAGTTGTTCCCTAGGTTTTATCTGAGACACCCCTATTTGTTGAATCCCCCCACTCCAAATTGCTTACAATACTTGTCTATTTAGGTGTGTGAAACCCAGTGACTTGGAACGGCGCTAAAACAACAGTTAATGTGAACAAATAAATAAGAATAAATTATAAGGTGTTGCTGAAATATTCTCAACCTTCCAGGGAATATGCACTGATTCCCTTACAAGTAGTTAGGATCCAGGGCAGGAAGGGAGCGATGTCATCAGGAACACCCAGAAAAAAACACATAAGATATCATAGTGCAGTAGGTTGAATAAACGTGATTATAAAATAGGATAACTTGGCTCTTATAGATGACCTACTTACAAAAAGTAAGGTAAAAAACAGCAAGTGATTTAAAGATGGATCTTTGGACACTTCAGCTTGTAGTGGCAGATGGATGTGACCGCAGCACGCAACAGTGAACACTGATAGCAGGCTGGATGGTGTATTCAGGAAGACTTCAGCTCCCAGTCAGATACACGCAATCATACAGGAATAGAGGGAAACCATAGTGTTTTACCAGATAACACCAAACTTTATAAATGAAAAGTATAAGACATGTACTCACAATGTGATATACGGACACAATCACTTAAGGTTTTTCTTGAGGCAGTAGGTATGGTGAATCGGCAGATGGAAAACTCCACTCCCTTCAGTATCCCTCCTCGAGGGTGCCCCCTCGTCCGGTCTCGGATGGGAAGCGTCTGTCGTCACGTCCGGGCCTGGGGTGACGACTTCCGGTTGGAGCGGATGGATGAAGGGATGATGGAATCGCCGCACCGCAACTGTGCCTCCGGGGATGAAACAGGTAGCCAGACTGCCAGACTGCAATTCAGCTGTACTCTGCTAACTCTGCTTACTCGGCTCAACGCGTTTCGCTGCGTACCACAGCTTCCTCAGGAGCAATAATTACATACCCAGTGGGTGTTGTTTAAGTAGTATACACAATCAGGTGGATAATTAAAAAACACTCAAATAATTAAATAATTAATTACACACAGGTTCTCCCCATAAAGGGTACATAATCTCTGTGGTCCAAAAATACGGCGCATAAAATACATTACATAAATTTATTTATTAACTCCATTAAGAAATATATAATAAAATGATAAAAATATAAAAATATTCTTTTTATAAAACTCAGTTGATGAGGGGGTATCGACGGAGAGAGATTTGGGGATTGAAGGGGGAGAAAGAGAAAACATGGATTAGTGAAGGGGATATGGATCAGGAATCACAAACTTGGAACAGCATATAAACTTAAAATATATAAAATTTATAAATATATAAAATATTAGTATAAAGCTGACATATACTTAGACAGAAAGTGCAATTACAGTGACTAAAGGAATGGTGTAATTTCAAAGTCTACATTCAGACCATTAGGCATTAGAGTATTGAGTCTATGTACCCAATACATCTCTCTTTTGCTCAAGTCTAAGTCTCTATCCCGCCCTCTCCAATGCTGTGCTACATGCTCTATAGCAGTAAATTTCAGCCCTTCTGTGTTGGAGTTATGGAAATTAGAAAAGTGCTTAGAAACATTATGTGTCTGGACACCGCGTCTAATATTACTTAGATGTTCTAAGATGCGTGTCTTGATAGCTCTTGTTGTCTTTCCCACATATTGTAGCCCACACGGGCATTCTAGAAGATAAATTATATAATTAGAGTTACAATTCATATATTGTTTTATTTTGTATTCCTCATTTCTATTATTGCACTTAAATCCCTTTTTATCTTGTTGTTTATATTCACAGGCTTTGCAAGAAGCGCAGCCATAGAATCCTTCCAGTTTCTGGAGCCATCCATTCTTTTTTGTTTCTAGTTTTTTTATTGCACTGGGGGCTATCATACCTTTCAAGTTTCTCGCTTTTTTGAAAATCACCTTAGGGTGTTTTGGGATTTTGTCCTTTAGAATTGGGTCATTCAGCAGAACATGCCAGTGTTTATTTATTATTTTACTAATATTGTTTGATTCTTTATTAAAAGACGTTAAAAATGCTGTATCAAAGTTTGTGTTTGTATTTTTATCTTTATTCCTAGGCACTATTAGATCCTTTCTATTCAAACTATTGGCTTTTTCAAGTGCTGTATCCAGAAGGTCTGTCTTATAATGTTTTTCTTTAAAGCGTTCCTTTAGGATATCACACTGGTCATTGAAAACTGCTTCATCAGTACAGTTTCTACGCATCCTTCTAAATTGATTATAAGGAACGTTATCCATCCATAAGTGATGGTGACAGCTAGTGCGTAGGATGTAATTATTGCTGTCAACTTCCTTAAAATAGGACCTTGTTTTTAGAGTGCCATTCTCTATATATATATTTAGATCTAAATAGTTTAGAGAGGTTTTGCTTGTTATTGAGGTGAATTGTAAATTATACGTGTTAATATTCATACTTGATAGAAATGAATCTAAATTCTCCTGGCTGCCTTGCCAAATTAAAATAATATCGTCGATGTAGCGCCGCCATAGGACAAAGTCCGCCCCCAGAACGCCACCGGGCCAAATGTGTTGTTCCTCCCAGAGTCCCATAAAGAGATACGCCAATCTCTTTATGGGACTCTGGGAGGAACAACACATTTGGCCCGGTGGCGTTCTGGGGGCGGACTTTGTCCTATGGCGGCGCTACATCGACGATATTATTTTAATTTGGCAAGGCAGCCAGGAGAATTTAGATTCATTTCTATCAAGTATGAATATTAACACGTATAATTTACAATTCACCTCAATAACAAGCAAAACCTCTCTAAACTATTTAGATCTAAATATATATATAGAGAATGGCACTCTAAAAACAAGGTCCTATTTTAAGGAAGTTGACAGCAATAATTACATCCTACGCACTAGCTGTCACCATCACTTATGGATGGATAACGTTCCTTATAATCAATTTAGAAGGATGCGTAGAAACTGTACTGATGAAGCAGTTTTCAATGACCAGTGTGATATCCTAAAGGAACGCTTTAAAGAAAAACATTATAAGACAGACCTTCTGGATACAGCACTTGAAAAAGCCAATAGTTTGAATAGAAAGGATCTAATAGTGCCTAGGAATAAAGATAAAAATACAAACACAAACTTTGATACAGCATTTTTAACGTCTTTTAATAAAGAATCAAACAATATTAGTAAAATAATAAATAAACACTGGCATGTTCTGCTGAATGACCCAATTCTAAAGGACAAAATCCCAAAACACCCTAAGGTGATTTTCAAAAAAGCGAGAAACTTGAAAGGTATGATAGCCCCCAGTGCAATAAAAAAACTAGAAACAAAAAAGAATGGATGGCTCCAGAAACTGGAAGGATTCTATGGCTGCGCTTCTTGCAAAGCCTGTGAATATAAACAACAAGATAAAAAGGGATTTAAGTGCAATAATAGAAATGAGGAATACAAAATAAAACAATATATGAATTGTAACTCTAATTATATAATTTATCTTCTAGAATGCCCGTGTGGGCTACAATATGTGGGAAAGACAACAAGAGCTATCAAGACACGCATCTTAGAACATCTAAGTAATATTAGACGCGGTGTCCAGACACATAATGTTTCTAAGCACTTTTCTAATTTCCATAACTCCAACACAGAAGGGCTGAAATTTACTGCTATAGAGCATGTAGCACAGCATTGGAGAGGGCGGGATAGAGCCTTAGACTTGAGCAAAAGAGAGATGTATTGGGTACATAGACTCAATACTCTAATGCCTAATGGTCTGAATGTAGACTTTGAAATTACACCATTCCTTTAGTCACTGTAATTGCACTTTCTGTCTAAGTATATGTCAGCTTTATACTAATATTTTATATATTTATAAATTTTATATATTTTAAGTTTATATGCTGTTCCAAGTTTGTGATTCCTGATCCATATCCCCTTCACTAATCCATGTTTTCTCTTTCTCCCCCTTCAATCCCCAAATCTCTCTCCGTCGATACCCCCTCATCAACTGAGTTTTATAAAAAGAATATTTTTATATTTTTATCATTTTATTATATATTTCTTAATGGAGTTAATAAATAAATTTATGTAATGTATTTTATGCGCCGTATTTTTGGACCACAGAGATTATGTACCCTTTATGGGGAGAACCTGTGTGTAATTAATTATTTAATTATTTGAGTGTTTTTTAATTATCCACCTGATTGTGTATACTACTTAAACAACACCCACTGGGTATGTAATTATTGCTCCTGAGGAAGCTGTGGTACGCAGCGAAACGCGTTGAGCCGAGTAAGCAGAGTTAGCAGAGTACAGCTGAATTGCAGTCTGGCAGTCTGGCTACCTGTTTCATCCCCGGAGGCACAGTTGCAATGCGGCGATCCCATCATCCCTTCATCCATCCGCTCCAACCGGAAGTCGTCACCCCCAGGCCCGGACGTGACGACAGACGCTTCCCATTCGAGACCGGACGAGGGGGCACCCTCGAGGAGGGATACTGAAAAGAGTGGAGTTTTCCATCTGCCGATTCACCATACCTACTGCCTCAAGAAAAACCTTAAGTGATTGTGTCCGTATATCACATTGTGAGTACATGTCTTATACTTTTCATTTATAAAGTTTGGTGTTATCTGGTAAAACACTATGGTTTCCCTCTATTCCTGTATGACTGCGTGAATGTGACTGGGAGCTGAAGTCTTCCTGAATACACCATCCAGCCTGCTACCAGTGTTCACTGTTGCGTGCTGCGGTCACATCCATCTGCCACTACAAGCTGAAGTGTCCAAAGATCCATCTTTAAACCACTTGCTGTTTTTTACCATACTTTTTGTAAGTAGGTCATCTATAAGAGCCAAGTTATCCTATTTATAATCACGTTTATTCAACCTACTGCACTATGATATCTTATGTGTTTTTTTCTGGGTGTTCCTGATGACATCGCTCCATATTTAGGTGTGTAACAGGATGAAACTTTAGTTACTCTTTATGTAACTCTGTATCCATGCTGTATGTACTTGAACGTGCCCCCCTCACCTTTCCCAGCCCGTTTTCTTTTCTGTATCTACCGTCCTGATTTTATGTTGTTTATTCTACGAAACATGTTAATAACATTTGAGTCCCCCCAAAAATATAAAGTATAACATATATTTAAAAAATTCTGAATTTTTAGCAGTGATATAAAATGCACAGACTAGAAGAGAGACTGATGTGAATTTTAAAAGGCTTCAGGGCTAAGGCTTTTGTTGTCATAGAGGAAAGTACATGCACTCTGCAAAATGGTGCTGGAGGGGGGTACTTATTTGCCGGTGCACACGATCCAGGGAGGTCCGGATGAGAAGAGGGTAGAGAATGGAAGCAGGCACACGGTCTTATGCAAAAAGAATATTTAATGTGCCACCAAAAGGTCCAATGTTTCGGCAGGGAACTGCCTTGATCAGTTATTGTAGCTCTCTCCTTGATAAAGGCAGTTCCCTGCCGAAACGTTGGACCTTTTGGTGGCACATTAAATATTCTTTTTGCATAAGACCGTGTGCCTGCTTCCATTCTCTACCCTAAGGCTTTTATTCACATCAGTCTCTCTTCTAGTCTGTGCATTTTATATCACTGCTAAAGATCCGGAATTTTCAAAATGTAGTTATATATTTACTAAATCTTTGAGGACCACAGATGAATAATCAATGCACTATGGATTTTAGAGGTGTGTTAGTTAGGCTGAATTTGAACCTTTGTCTCAGCCAGCTGCCTTTTGATAGAGAAAATAAAAAAAATCTATGCCAAAGCAATTAACTACAGTAACTGTGATATTGCTAAGTGAAAGAATACAAGTTCTAGCTTGGACTGCTCTAGGCTTGTAGAACGTCAATGAAAACATGTACAGTATGCCACATTACCCATTGAGTTTGAAAATATACACTAAAAAGGTATTTCATACAGTCTCTTGTTTAGAGGAAAATATGTACCTGTACAGTACTGTATGTGTGTTGTTATTTACAGTGCATAGCAGCACAATGAACACAGCACAATACACCATAGACAATACATTATACAGGCATACCCCGCATTAACGTACTCAATGGGACCGGAGCATGTATGTAAAGTGAAAATGTACTTAAAGTGAAGCACTGCCTTTCTTCCACTTATTGATGCATGTACTGCACTGCAATCATCATATACGTGCATAACTGATGTAAATAACGCATGTGTAACAGGCTCTATAATCTCCCCGCTTGCGCACAGCTACGGTACAGGTAGGGAGCCGGTACTGCTGTTCAGGACGTGCTGACAGGCGCATGCGTGAGCTGCTGTTTGCCTATTGGGCGATATGTGCTTACTCGAGAGTGTACTTAAAGTGAGTCTCCTTAAACCGGGGTATGCCTGTATACAATAAGTGAAACAAACAAAATCAGACAATTGTAAAAGAAATCTCTGCCCCGGAGAGCGTACACTCTAAAAAAATATGGGGTTTTTTGTTGCAGAAAACTGGCAAAAAGTATGACAAAAAATAGTATTTGAAATATCCAAAGGAAGTAGAGATGTTACTAGATGATGGGATTATTGAGATCTTATTGAGCTTCAAATTTACAGTAAATAGCTTATTTTTCAGAACATAAATTCCCTCCACGTTTTATCGGATATATTCTTAATGGGAAATTTCTGTGCGATACTGCCAGCGACACTTTTCCTCTAAGGTGTTATAATGTAAATGTCAATGTTTCCACAATACATTAAGAAAATGTGTGTTCGTTTTACTAATAACTAATCGGATTACCTATTGTGTCACAGGCCAAGGTGTTTTTGCTCTGTAACCAATTTTTTTTAAATGAAGGAAAATGTACCGTATGTAAGCAACACTGGTTTAAAAGAAATATATACATAATTGAAGGCTGTGTGTCGTTTCATGTGTGATTGAAAAGCAGTCTAAAGATTCTTCAAGTCATACTTTTAGACCAAAAAAAAAAAATAATCTCTGTTGCCCCAGGGGAGCTAGGCTGGAATCCAGATGAGACAGGACATAACAGCAGAAAAAAAAATGTGACCACTCTTCCATTGTACACAAATGTTTGCCTAAGAGGGAAGAACAGCTTCTTATTCCAGTAAAACCAAAACGGAAATAGTAAAGCTGTCAAAGGAACGTATTTTCTATGCCGCGGAACAGAAATTGTTGAAAATGTAAAGTAATATTTGGGTGAAAGTTCACATAAGAGTAGCCATTTCTGAAGAGTTCAAATGTTCATGGCAGTGTTAAAAGGAGACATGGAATGAGATTTGTCAGAGCTATTTGTATGTAGCATGCTTTCTAAAAATACAAAAACATCACATAAGGCGTATTGATTATAACTTATAACTCAGAGTAGGCCAGCAGCCAAGGATTTTAAAAGGACAAAAAAAAAAAAAATAGAAGGTTGGATCTTAAAAGTTATAAGATCCAACCTTCTATTTTTTTGTCTTTTTAAACCCTTGGCTGCTGGCCTACTCTGAGTTTATCTAATACACCCAATTAACACCGTATATTTGTTCCGACATCTCCAACACCTTATGCATCTTTAGATTAAACTTTCGACCACTTAGTCACAAACAACGTGACTTTTCTGTACCTGAAGAAAATCTCTAGTGTAGAGAAACACCAGCTTAGAATGCATCATAATAACAACGTCTCAAGATTTGTTACAGTGGCCAGTTAAGTTACTGTAGGATATGCCAATTTTTATATATCTCTGGCACTTAATGGCATCCTTTCATTCACAATATCTTAGAAAATAACTGAAAATGTCAAATTACGTGAGTTTTCTATTTTTATTGTATTAGGAATTAAAAGATTATTATTATTATTATTTTATAAAACGGCACACAAAGTCCCACTCTTTTGGAAAACATCATATAATACTAGTGCACAAAATCTACCATATTTTTATTTACTATCTTTGTTGAGCACCTCACATACTGTATACCTAAAGTATCAATTTTATCAATCTATATTCACCAAAAATATGAAAGAAAAGACAATATATGTGATAGGTACAAATACAATGTGTAATCAGTTTGAATTAGTCAGGCAACAGTGTGATAAAATGTTGCTATAATACAAGTTTAGATATTTGAACACAGATTCGAAACTTCTTATTGGGTAAAGAGATCATATACATTTTACTGCATTGCCTGAAGTTAATGAGTCCACTCACTACTTCTCTCTTTAACACCATCTGTCATTCCATTCTATCAACCCTAAACATCCTTTTTTGCTACTTTAATGTCTTAAGCCCCTGACACTACTTCTTAATGTCAAGCCACATTAAACATAGGTAATAGTCTCAGTCCTATATGTGGAGATTACGACATTATAAAAACCCATAGAGGAAATTTCCCCCAACCTCCAGTTGTGCCTATGCACCAAGCAGCCCTTTTAATATATTGATGGAGAGGTCCTTGAATCACATTTGGCCGCATTTACTTTAGGAAACAAAGTTAGTCATAAAAATCATGTTCTATAAATTCAAGAACATGTCTAATCTTTTCAAAGATAAATGTAGTAAAAACAAAAACACATAAGTATTGGGAAAGCATGGAAAGCTGCTTTATGGTCATGCTGGGAGTTCATCAACCCGTCACGTCAGAACACTAGAGGAAAAAGAGCCATAGTGTAGATACTCTCTATCATCCTACAGTAATTGCACTTACAGTACAGTATATCACTACGGAAGTGCTTTCCAGATGAGAAACGGTGTAATAAAATATTCCTATTTTGGTGATTGAACATGAAAAAAAAGATTAAAAAAAGAGAGAGGAGGCTGAAAGCCAGCGTCCACATGTGGGCAATTATCCAGGCAACTGCCCCCATATCTATACTTAACGTGGTGAAATATAGCCCAATTTATTACTGTGCCTTTGTGATTTGATGTAAATGAACAATAAAAGCGTCAATTAGAACTTACCAAGATCAGAGGTTCCTAACGTGTGATATGAGTATAACTAATAGTGGACAAGAGTCTATAAAGTGATAGCCCAATGAGTTCTCTGATGTGGTTGTTTAATGGTGTAATCCCAGCTGCAGTAGTGATGCAAAAAAAAAAAGAAACTGCCAGATTTATCAAAGAAGAAAGAATGTTATACGTCCAAATGGTTTTTGTTTCTTTCGTACATCTGTTGCTGTTTTATGTAACACTTTTGCACCACGTCTGCAGTCAGACTCAAAACACATTTGTTTATAGTACTGTATAGATAAATGTATCTATATATATATATGTGTATATACATATATAAAATTATTAAATATTATACTGTTGGGGAGAGGAAAACCGATACAAAATGAAAACAAGTACAATATTAACACTTAAGACATTTTAGAGTTAAAATGCAATACTTAATTAATTAAAACAAAGGGAAAAAATAGACAGAAGCAGAAATATACTGTAGGTACACTGTATATCATGTCATACTCTTGTAGAAGGCTTGCTGATTTTTGGAATTTTTTTGCCGTAATGATATTAAAAAAAAAAAGGTTGGTAACTGCGTACTTAGGGGGAGATTTACCAAGGTCTGTTGCTGGTTAACGTACCAGATCCACTGTTAACTGTAATTCAAGTCAATGGCTGTTAAAGCTGGATGGGGTGTGTTATCCTGCAACAAACCTTATTGAATCACCCCATAGATTCTCACATAGCTTACCCAATACCACGGTACAAGATAAAATAAAGTATATTTCCATTTACTACATTCTCATTCTATCAAGTGCATTAGCGCTGATTCGACCCTACCGCGCGTAAAGCCCCATTCACTTCATAGGGGCTTTCCATGCTGTAGCACCAGATGGGCACTATTGTAGTTCTTAGAATATGTCCATTAAAATCAAACGCTGCCACTGTTTTTAACAAAGGATTCAAAACAGATGCATTTCACAAGCACCTGCACAAAGGACTGTGAATGCCTATCCCAAGGAGCTATCAAATATGAAATATAAAATGAATTGGCAAGAGAGCAGAATCAATCTTGTAACCAAATTATGTAGACTTTTCCCCCCTCTCTATTCCACTACTCTTTCAGCAATAATTATGCAACTGCTTTGTGGATTAGGCCACTGAGGCATTGAAATTGAAATTACACGGGGTGCAGTTTTCAATATATGGTGTACCCAAGTGCTGCTACAGCTCACTCCATAATGGTAGACACCCATATCACAGTACAAATGAATCTTTCAGGACTAAAGAGGAGAAATAACTGTGCTAGAGGTACAGCTGGATCATTGTCTTCACAAACCACTCATGTTTGCTTCTTATCACACACAGTTTACAGAAACTGTGCACTTCTTGCATCTTGAATGTATTCCTGATAATGTAAGAAGAAAAAGGAAAGCAAACATTCCTGACAGGGTCATTTCCTAATGATGTCAAAGACTTCCAGTTCTTATGCAAAGTATCTATTTACAATAAGTACACAAAAGGTCACTGTTTTATTATAGTAACTGTCATTGTTATTATTATGATCATTTACTGTATTTATAACGCACCAAGGTATTCTGTAGCGCAGTACAATAGGGTTGTAGGACGAAAACAATAACATATCAAACATTAACATACATTGCTAGAGTATGGAAGAAGGTAAGGAGGTCCTTGCCCCAAGGAGCTTACAATCTATAAAGGAAGGCTAAGTGGAAACATAAGATACAGGGGGATAAGAATGTGGATGTGTTTCAGATAGCTGCTCCTTTTTAATTGAAGGAGTTGGTGTTGGGGAAGAAGTAAGTGGGATTGTGCAGAGGTAGAACTGTGAAAGCAGGATATAGTTTGAAGATGGAAATGCTTTAATATACATCAGAAATATTTTACCGAAGACAAATAAAAGAGCAGCTGTAATATCGGCAGCAAATGGCTGACACCCTTTGGCTGCCACCAAAGACTGCTGCTGTAAGGATCCGCGCTGCGGGCATACCCGCTGCCAGCGCCTCCTTACCTCTCCTACATGCCGCCCAGGCTCCCCGGCAACATACTTCGCTCCTTGCGGCTCCCTCTCCCGCTGCCCCCACACTTCCGGGGCGCGCGCGCGGACCCAGGCTGCCATTTACGGGCGCCGGGCGCCTGACTCCGCCCCCGATGACGCGGCGCACACTCCACTCACTTCCCTGCCTCTTCCCCGTCTGGTCTGCCCCCCAGGCCCTTCTCTCCCATCAGACTCTTCCCCGGGCCGCTCCTCCCCTCGCTGTGACAGGCCCCAGCTACCCAGACACCTTTCCCCTATCAGGTCCTCCCCCGAGCCGCTCCTCCATTCCTCCCCTTGCTCTGATAGGCCCCAGCTTCCCAAACACTTCCCTCCTATCAGGTCTTTCCTCAGACCACTCCTCCGTTCCTCCCCTTCCTCTGATAGGTCCCAACCCCCCTATTTAGTCTCCCCTCACCATTACCTCCTTGCTCTGCATAGCTTATGTACCTTGGTGCTGTCTGCTTTTGCCTGGCCCCTTTTGTCTTTCAGTCCCTGTTCCTGGATATTCTGCTGACCTCCCTGGATATTGACCTTTGGCTTTGGACTTCGTTTATGCTGCTCCCTGGTACCCTTGGACTTGGCGTTGGACTCTTTACCTTGCAGACTTCTATATCCCTTGGACACGGCTTACGGACAATGTACTTCGCTGCTTTCTCCACTCCACGACCATTGGCTTATGGACTATACCTACCACCGCTGGAGTTGGCAAGTACGGTACTCTTTCTATTGTTGTTACCCGGACCATCTACGCTACTTCCACACTCCGGCTGCGCCCCCGTTTACTGTTAGGTGTGTGGTATTATCCCTTTCCACCTCAGTCCCAGGGTCTCGTCTGGCTTGTGGGCAGGCCGAGCGTTACAGCCTCATTTGCTGTGACGTGGGTGTTGTTTCTAAGGCCGTGCTTATAGTCCTGGCTACGGCGATGGCAAGGCAACGTCGTGCCAAAACAAAGTTGATTTAATCTGTCGTGTGCGCCTATAATGGATGCGACGGCAAAACACAGAGACCTAAATCGCTGAAGTCAATGAATTTTTTTTTTTTTCGGCGACCACCGTGTGACGTCAGCAGCACGTGAGCAGTTCAGCCAATGAGGGCGAATCGCTCACGGCCATGCCCCCACCACGCCCCCCGGTCACTATCTCTTGTCTCCTGCACTAAGCTGAAATCGTTACTACAACAGTGACGGATGATATCATGCAGTCGTGTCGCTTTGCCGTAGCCGGGACAATAAGTACGGCCTAAGAGTGTCCGAGGTGAAGTGAAAACAGCTGAGCAGCAAACAGACTCCCATAGTAAAGATTCTAGGGGGGGAAGTGCTGATGATATCCAGGTCTTTGAAGTTGCGTCTGTCGTTTCCTCATGAAGTTAACCCTGTCCACACTGGCTTAGTGGACAGGAGCAGTGAAGGTGATGCATATTGGGGAAGCTTTCTTACAGGGCTGCCTTTGCTGCGACTCGAGTGTTGTTTCTTAAAGCGTCTGAGGTGAAGTGATACGGTTATGTGTTTGCTTGACACATTTTTCTCATAACAGTCTCCATTTGACGTTGGCTCAGGGGCTTACAACAATTTTGGCCAAAAATGTCAAACTAAAAGACCATTTTACTTAATAGATAATTATACATATATATTTAGGCACTGTACCGTGTATGATTTTCACTGGATGTGCTAAAACTGAGCTTTGTCTGTGTTTTATGTGCTGTCTCTGGTTTTAAATATATATTACCATGCTCAGTAGCACTCCTCTGTGACACTCATATGCTTATATATATGTTGTGGTTATTTTGGGGGTTCAATAGGAGCTTGTTAGGTGTCCAGTATATTTTAAGATTTATCTACAATGGTTAGTGACTGGACATATTTATTCCAGAATAAAGAAGATTACAGTGAGGTTTTATAGCCTACCAGTGACACTTTCTGAAACTAACATGGAATAAGTTATAGGGGGATTTGCTGGAACACAATGACATAAAACATCAGTATTATAGGGCCCTAATGGAAATTGTAAAGCCAAACATTGTTTTGATGGACTCGTATAGTAAATAAAACTTTGTTATGATAATTGTTAATGACATTATTGTTTGCAATGCTAATATATATATATATATATATATATCACAATTATTAAGGTTATGGTGGGTAAAAAAAAGTGACAAAAACCCTCCACAGTAAAGCATATAGCAACTGTAAATATTACTGTATGTTCATTTGCATGTCTTAGACAGGACTGCAACCCTGTCTTTCACCATTATCGCCCAGCACACAGCGCTTCCACTGCAGCAAGGGATTCTGGGAAATGACATGCAAATGAGCACACACTGCCACCTTTTGTCTCAAGCTCGTATTACACAAGCAAATCTTTAAGCCAATGCATACTGCTTTAAACACAGCTTTTAGACAGAGGCTGGGATGAGATGCAAAGCCAGTAAACCCACTCACAGGCATGTTTGTACAGCCCCCTCTGTGTGTAGTTAGATGATGATAACAACAGCATTGAAGAAAGTCACTACTCACAGCACTATGAACGATCCAAAGTACCAGAAAGATGCGCGCGTCTCCGTTTTGGTATACGAAGCAGGTAAGAACCCCGAGCAGCCGAGCAGCCAGGCGAAGGAGACCACAGCTCACGAAAAACAGGGAACCAGAATGAAGTGCCAATAAAAAAAGGTAAGATTTATTCTTTTCAGGAATTCATCAACTGCACAGGCATAGACCAGGAGTGATCCTCTTATACGTTTTGCGCTGTTCAAGAGCTTGAACAGCGCAAAACGCGTAAGAGAATCACTCCTGATCTATGCCTGTGCCGTTGATGAATTCCTGAAAAGATCAAACCTTACCATTTTTTATCTTACCTATTTTTTTTAACTTCATTCTGGTTCCCATATTTTCGTGAGCTGTGCTCTCCTTCGCCTGGCTGCTCAGCTGCTCGGGGTTCTTACCTACAGATGTGGCAAGACTAACTGTCCTTGTATCTGCAGAGAAAAATGTGGGGAGTCGTGATCACCCCTCTGACCCTCATTCTCTCTCGTCACAGAGTACTGTGACCTCCTACTGTTCGGCCTTCCTGCCTCTCACCTGTCTCCCCTACAATCTATCCTAAACGCTGATGCCAGAATCCCTCTACTCTTTCCTAAATCTGTCTTGGCGTCTCATCTGCTGAAATACCTTTCCTGGCTTCCTATCAAATCCTGTATCATATACTCAATTCTCCTCCTCACTTCTAAAGCTTTACACTCTTCTGCTCCTCCTTACATCTCAGCCCTAATTTCTCGCTGTACACCATCCCGACTCTTGCATTGTGCCCAAGGATGTCCTCTCTACCTCTTTTGTACCTAAAGCCCTCTCCTGCCTTAAACCTTTATCACTGACTGCCCCACACCTCTGGAATGCCCTCCCCCTCAATATCTGACTAACACCCTCTCTATCCACCTTTAAGACCCACCTTAAAACACACCTGCTTAAGGAAGCATATGAGTAGCTCCATGGCTGATATTTTACACCTCATACATATACCTTGGTCCCTTGCAGACGCACTTACCAGAACGCCCTCCTACTGTCTTTGTACGTTCTTCCTATCTACCAATTAGATTGTAAGCTCTTCAGAGCAGGGGCTACTTTTCCTTCATGTTACTTTTATGTCTGAAGCAGTTCTTCCCATTATGTGTTATTTGTACTTTTTGTTATTTATGATTGTCACGTGTATTACTGCTGTGAAGCGCTATGTACTTTAATGGCACTATATAAATAAAGACATACATACCCCTGAGGAAGCTTTTTAAAGCGAAATGTGTAGGGTTAATGTTGTGTTCCCTGCTGAGCTCTGTGAAGATTGAACACTAAGACAGGCGAGGCTGAGTATCCGGCTACAACCACAGACACAGCACATCAAGTCCATTGCTGAACCGGGATGTTTCCCAAAATGCGCTTTAACTGCGCCAGATTGTAAGTGGCATTTAATTTTTGCGCAGTAAACCCTTTTTTACAGTACGTCACCATATTGTGCTTTCATTCATTTTCATATCTGTTTTTCTTTTTCATTCCTACCTATGGAACTGGACTTTTATCGATTTAACCCAACAGGAATTTTGTAGATTATTGTCTTCCCTTTCATAGTCGATTTAGGTAGTATATTTTTCTCTTTGTTGTTTGCACTTATGCCATTTTTTTCACATATATACACACCACATAGGAATCTGGAGTATAAAAGCAGAGGAAAGTTCACCTGTTCCTCCAGCAATGTCGTGAACCTCATCATATGCATGAAATGCCCAGGGGGCTGCTACTACATAGGTGAGATGGAACAGGGGCTAAACAAGAGAATGAATCTGCATCACATGCGGAACAAGAGACAGTCCTGTCGGCGAACATTTCTCTGACTCTGGCCACAAAATGAACGATCTTAAGGTGGCCATACTCAAAGGTAATCTTAGAACACCGAGAAACGGTTGCATGAATACACATATATGCAACTGCTCGGGACACTTAGCCATGGCCTAAACCGAGACCGAAGTTTTATGAGTCACTACTCTGACATGAGAGAACTCTCTTCCCATGAGTGCTAAAGGCCATGTCGATACATACTGCGCTAAATATATATATACGCACACACAGCTGTCTCTTACACATACAAATACTCTATGTAATTCCATCCCTGTATACCAATAGGTACCACATAATATCTACACACACTTCTAGTAATACAGCCACTTACATTTCCACACCTACCCACACTATTGATATACACTCCCACTCCACACACACACCTTTTGTAAAGCGCTGTATACACTGTGGGCTCTTTACCAATTTATATTTACATACATACATACACACACACACACACACACACACACACACACACACACACACACACACACACACACACACACACTCTTACATTACGAACATTCAGGGACTATTTAACACCTCACGTCATAAATCGACACTACACGGGGTGGTGTTAGGTTTCAGTCACAGATAAAAAAAAGTGCATATACTATAGGAACCCAGCAAAATCTCCCGGTCCCCCTGGGGGTTTACACACCCTGCCATAAAGGCTACATTTTGGGATAATTCCACCAGATGTGTAAAATGGAGCCCAAGATATTACACAACAGTCAACAAAGAGGGTAAGCTTCAGGAAACATAGCATACAGTTTGACAGGGGTAACATGCCACCTACTGTATGCATAATTAAACAAATATTTTCTTTACTAATGACCCGTGGACTTTAATTATGACCCACCCACTCTCAGACATTTTACCAGCCGTCGGCGTCCAAACAGGTGTGATATCATGCAAGTATCTTTTTTAACATCAGCAGAATCGGACGTCGAAGCTTGGTAAAGCGATGAGGTAATCCTTTATAATTAACTGATATTATTCTGCCAAAACAGGAATTTGCATCTGGATCACATTTGGCAAAGCCTTTAGAAATTTGTTTCGAGTGGGGTGTAGTTAGATTTATTACAATAAAGGCAACTGATTTAGAATTGTTTATTTTGTAGCCAGATAGACAACCAAATGTATCTAAAGTTTGAATTAAGTGTGGGAGGTTACTGGTTTGGAAATTGATAGAATCACATAAGAAAAAAGGGCAATTTTCAGATTTTGTTTTCCCATTTGAATACCAGAGATATTTCGATTATGTCTAATTAAACAGGGCAACAGAAAATAACGGATTTTCAAGTGTTTTGCCATATGAATAAAATTGATGATACACCTAACACTTAGTATTATCTAAGTCTACCTGGTCAAGATGGATTATCTATTACATTTAAATTGGCATACAACGTAATGTGTGTGTTAAGAAGGGATATAGGCCCATAACTAGTGTAATACACTCTTCTCTCCCCCCCCCCCCACCCACCCCCTAAGAGAGATCTGGAGCTACATAGTATGGTTGTGGTGCTGTGTAGCTCACCTGTGGTCATCCAGGAGGCCTGAGTGTCCGCAGATGGTAGAGGAAGCAGCAACAGGACAGACTTTTGGGTTCGTTGGTACAGTGCCTCCAGAGGCAGGGAGTAGTCCCTACAGGAACCCCTTCCAGTAATACAAGGCAAGGAACAGTTCACCATTTATTGGCAGGCCAGTCCTGATCCTTCCTTCTCATGCCAGAGAGGCACTTTACACACAGTATACATGAAACACTTCTCTCACAGTTCCCCTGACTGGGCCCCCCTGGGGCTTGAGGCCCCTGAAGCTAGTCTCAACCCCCTTACCCCCTGATGAAGCAAGGTAGAAATATTGCCCAACTCTCTAAGGAGCAGGTTAGACTGGAACCCCCCCACCCCCCTGCCGGCACATGCTCCAACGGCTTCCAGACTAGCACTAGCACAAATTAACTCCTGACTAAAGGAGCTCACATGCTGGCCCATGTGACAGGGATTTAACACTGCCTGCACCTTACCAGGACTTACAATGCTAGGGCCAGGAAACACAAAGTCAGGGGCACTAGGTTACACGCTCCACATGGTGAAATCCCTCATGCCGCGCATGTGGCACACAATTTATGTACCACTGATAAATGTGTGAAACACAACATAACATTAACATCAAAGTGTATAATTGGATAACCGGGCACTCCTATACAGGAGAACCCATAACCCTTGCAGCACATATCCTGCTCTGTAATCATCACACATTATCAATTTGCAGTACAGTTCCTGCTCTATAATAATACTCTTCAGTAGTAGTGAGTGGGATCAGGTTTGCAAACCAATTTGCCATCCCTGTCCAGTACTGTGACCGAATAGCATCCCTTCTGACCCTTTTCAGATATATACTCTACACAGTCTATGTAGATGTTTCTACCTACTTTCCACACTTTGAGATAAGAGACCCTGTCCTCATAGTAATGAGCCCGGCTGCTGCAGCGGGAAGACATAGTCCAGGACTGCATCCCTGACCCATTCCTCCCTACGGTCCTCTACTTTCCTCATTAGAGGCTCAGGTACATAGAGGTAGTCATGCCCATGGGATTTCCGGTAATACTGGATCACTATTCTGCCAGCTATACTGTTTTTTATGAGGTTTTTGCCTGCAAGCCTGCTTTGGCAATACCCAGAATAAAGGCTCCTCCGATATGGCCTCATACTTAACCACCTCTTGGCCTGAAGGTTAAATTAGCCCCATAGCTACAGTATATCCTTGCTGCAGTTCCTGATAATTTCTGTGGCCTGTTTCTGGTGTGAACTCTCCCTCTTCCAACCACTGATCTACCGCATCTTTTTGTACTAGCACAAACCTGGTTCTATTCATGTGCGGAACATACTCCTAGAACATAGGATCCCACCAGTGTACAATTTTCCCCGCATCAGAACTAGGCATTATATCAGTACATTTAGTTTTCACAGTCCTATAGGAGAGGGTGGTTTGGGCGTTAACGGCCGGCAACCCCCACCTTCTAAAGGTGAAATAGAACTAAACAGCAATATTCCAGGCTCATCATTATTAAAAGATATCTTTACAAGGATGGCTCGGCACTACATTGTCCCTCTTTGGGGAAGAACTTTTATTTCAGTCTCTGGGGCAATTAGAGTGTCCGAGTAAGTCTCGCCTTAGTGACATGTCCATAGGTTTACCCCGGTTTCCCCATTTACCTTGCGCCGACCGCAGCCAATCACCGCCATCACATAGGCCATCTCGTGCTCAGGAAGGCCATTGAGCTCAGGAACCTCTTCTACTGCATCAGCCATCATAACCTCCCTGGCTATCTCCCGCTCTCGACACCGCAGTAGAAACTGGTTGACTGGGTCAGTGCTCACCAGAGCACCGATCCTCGGATCCACCCTGGTGGATGAATCTCTTGTAACTCCCACCGGCAGCGCCAAAGGAGTCGTGGTAGCGGCAGTGAAAGGAGGTACCGGCCTGTTCCTCTGAAGTTGATGCACCCGGGACGCTCTTCTGGGCTGAGGCACCCTCAGTGAGCAGGTGGGCTGATGCACCCTCGGTGAGCTGCTGGGCTGATGCACCCACAATGACCCCCCGGCCAGGAGAAGGCATCACCGTCTTCTGGCAAAGTTCCTCCGCAGCCGCAGATTCCCGCCGCAGCCGCAGATTCCCTCCGCTCAGGCGGGTCGCCTTTGATGTCGCAGCTGAAGCCCACCGGAGCTTCTTCTCATTGTGGGCGGCTGCCCAGACGACATACTCACACCGGGAGAAGAAAGTAACGGTCTAACCAGAGTCTCTGCGGAACAGGAAGTGGTCCTCAGGGTGGAGGATGATGCCCGCAGAGACCTCTCCACATAGCAGACGATGTCCTGGAAGTAGGACACATACACACACACATATATATATACACACACATACATACAATCTACATTTATTGACACCTCCTAATTTACAATCCAGGTTTCTATGTGGTAGTGCAATTATGTGACCAGAGCTATCAACCACTATTGCCTAAGAATAAATTGGAAAAGGAAAATAGAGTGGGGGAAGGATAAATATACAACACCATTATACAAATTGATTTCTCCGCTTTCCTTTCTATTCTGGACATTTTTTTACAGCAGTGCTTTACCTTATCCTGATATAGTATTATTTGGTACACTTAGAGCAGCTACCGCTCTGGCAGTTCATATTGAGAATTCATGTGGGGACTTTGTGGCTGACTCAATATTTTTGTTACAATTCTTACAAATAATCTCATTGGTCTATCCCAGTGGTGCGCAAAGTTGGGGGCGCGAGATTCGCTGCGGGGGTGCAGGGCTTACAGAGGCCCTGCGCGCTTCCCGAAGGCATTTAAATTAATGCCAGGGGAGCTGCAGGTCCTCTGCACACCTTACTTACCTTGATTCAGATGCTCCTGGTGACGCGTCGCCATGGCAACGCGGCGGGGTCATTTGACATCACGTTGCCATGACAACGTGACGTCATGATGCCAGGATGTCTGAATCAAGGTAAGGGAAAGGGGGGGGGGGGCACGAGGAGAGGGGAAAGCCAGCAGGGGGCGCAGGGGAAAAAGATTGCGCTTCCCTGGTCTATCCTACACAATGGGTACTATCCCTGACCATTATTCTATGACCTTCGCAGTCAGTTCTCTTTTTTGAACTCACTCGGGGACACTGTGTTGACTTATTACCTAATTACTGGTCAATCCGGGTCGTTGCCACTACCACTAGCAGGTTATGACCCGAGGTGACTTCTTCTGCACCTAGCTGTCAGTTCTCTGTAGAACTCCCAGTCAAGGATCTAGTATCCAACCGTTTTATCCATTATACCAGCGTTTCCCAGATGGTGGGTCGCGACACGACACCGGGCCATGAAAGCAAAATGCCGGGTCGCCTAAAAAAACTCTCGAAAACCTAGGTGTTTCGTTCTTGGGTTTTCGTTTTTTCACAAAACTCTAAAATCCGAGTAAATAACGTTGAATCGGGACTATTGAATAAATAATTCAATTAATCGAGACGAACGACGCACTCCGTCCGCGTCTCACTACGCCATTTCAGAGTCTCGTTCGCGGCAAAGTAGCCCAACCAACGGTGAGGCTGCGCGGCGGCGGGAGAGACACGCGACTTGCGATCTGGTTGCCAGTTGAAGCTCTGTAGTAGTACTGTACATTCAGTCAGTTTCATTGGGAAACATTCTGAGGTGCGGTGACGTGGGAGACTGTAGGATCCGGGTATCGCGAGAACACGCAACACCCGGAAGTCACGCAGTCGCGTTGTGGTGTCAGTGTGTAGCAGCGCGTGGGACGGGCGCTCACTATCCCAAAAACTGAGTCTAGACACTTGTACAACTGGTTACGCAAACGGAGCTGTAATCTTTTCATTTCTGGTCTCACTTACTGCTTGCATTTTTGTAAGAGTAAATGCTTTTTTATTATAATATCTGAAAACTGTATGGACATTCATATCTGTTTTATTTTACCTATAGGCGATAAAAATTTTAGTGGGTCACGAAGAAGAAGTGTAAAAATAACCGGGCCACGGGAAAAAAAGTTTGGGAATCGCTGCATTATACCATCACTACCTGTGGTGTTCTGCTTTACTCACCTATGCCTTATTAAAGCCTGTCTCACGGACAATTGGACTGCTCCAGCAAAGTGGGAAACAGATCACCCACAATTGTCCTTTGTGCTATCACGTACTGTATACACCACTAGCTACAAAGTGTTTGGCACTAGCTAGTCGCTGTATAAGGTGACTGATAACGGTGGATTTTGAGTTTCATACTACCAGTATTACCTGATATTATTATTTGTATGTGGAGCCAGGTCCCCTCTGCGTGTTGCTGCCCCGCGACCTTCCCCTCGTTTTCTCCGCTGCCGGGGATCACTCGATAGACCCGCCGGCATTTCTGGAGGGTGAGGGCCAGCGCAGGGAGCGGGTTAGCGTTCCGGCGGTTCCCGGCGGCTCCCGAGCAGGGCGCCGCCATCTTGTGATATATCGAGCATGTGCAGTAAGTCCCGGAGGCCCGGCAGAGTTCGCGCATGCGCAGGATAAGCGCGCAAAGCCCTAGCCTACCAGGGAAGGTAATAGCCAGGGACTACAGATCCCATGAGCCTTAGGGGACCCCATGTGACGCCAGGGAGCCAATAAGGCTGCAGGAGCTCCCTGCTTGCAGGGAATTAGATACATTTCGCGCGCGAGGAGCAAGGCAGTGCAGGACCGGGAGAGCTAGGGGAAGGAGGTGAGTGCAGGGGTCAGTGACCCACTGCAATAGGCCAGAACACCCTTAGGCCCCAGATAGGTCCTGAACTCCTCCAGCTTGTGGTGCTTAGGGACTGGCCCTAAGTTAGGGACTATCCCATTAGTATTAAAGATAGATAGGGACACAGCGGACGCTGCGCTCCCTGAACGGAGGCTTGGGCTCAGGCCTACACCCAGAGACAGAGACTATCTCCAGGGTGGGATCGCCCCTGGCAGACCCCGTGCAAGGAGATTCCAGATCAGAAAGAATCATCAGGGAGCGACTGATCCTTTGCGAAGTTATTTGCTGGCCTGAGTGCAGGAGCGCTCGGCAGGTACCTTCATAAGTGCACCAACCTATACCATTCTCACATTACCTATTCACATAGTGGCAGCGCTGACCACGGGACAAAAGGGGGGTAGGCTGTGGACACGGTGTGGGGATACACGGTGGTGGGCGGGTATACTCCTAGTGGAGTAAGAGACATTGAGAGGACTGAGTTACCTGGGGGGAGATAACCCCTAGAGGGGGAGTGTTATTAGTGTACGCAATAAGAGTGTGTTATTGCTTGCATATATATGTTCTGCGTTACAGTAAACTGGTTATATATATTCCTGAGTACGTGGTTATTGTATATGTGGGTCCTGTGTAGACAAACTTCTATATATCCCTAGAACCCTACACAGGTGGAGGCGCTGAAATCAAGAACGACCCAGAAGATTCACCCCAGGCTCTCACTGGCGGAGGCTCAGCCCTCCTGTGAGCCTGACAGGTATAACGCACCACACCTGGTAACATATATGTTCCCCCTTACATTCATATATATATATATGCGATTGGGTGGGGTGGAACACCCGTTACATATGATTCTAGAGAACGGCTCTCTAGATACCCGGTGAGCCTACTATATGTTCCCCAATACGTGTTGGGAACAGATTGATCACCCTTGATCTCCTTTTTTATTATACCAATCTGTGGTGACTGATATAGTCATGCCTAGTCACTTGATAAAGATCTGTTTTGGTTGAAACGTTGTGTGGCGCGAATAAAATATCTTTATTATGAAATCCGTACAGCGCTGGATCCACTTTTTCTTTTGATATACTCAGGCCAACATACATATCGGTACTGGATCCAGAATTCGATTCAAAACTCCCACTAGGATCACAGCTGCATCATAGTTGTTTTAAAACCCAATATTTTATCCTTGTTGACATAATAAAATTTATTTTAAACTAACTTATTTACACCAATCAGATGAGTGTCCATACTAGGTCTCTTCTCTCTTTTTGTCTTAATATAGTATTATTTGTTATGGAATCAAAAGGAGATATTGCATCAGTGAGCCACATGTAATCTTGACTCACTCACTCAAAGGTAACTGCTACTGGAAATGGTAACATAGATCCAACAAGCTTAACCCTTCTGCTTTATCGCAGCATCATATTGACTTTCCTAGTTAGTCTGTGATTATTATTAATATTGTTACTACAATGACTACAACCTAACCCATTACTGTGTAAAGTTACAGTATTTGTGATGTAATCTGCAAAGAAAAAAAAAGGTTCTGTAGTCATCGGTCCGAGAACTGGGGGTAAATGCATCAAAACTGGTAATTAAAGAAGTTCATAGTGACTGGCACACACAACTTTGAGGAAACTCCCTTGTTAGTGCAAAAAGTTATCCAGCTTTATTCAAACACTGATATAATTTCAGTAATATTGCACACATCACATTCCAGACGTGCAGCTACATTTTGAGGCCTCTTGCCACTTTGTCAGGCACGCGGTACGTTGGCTGTCACGCCACTTAAAAAAGCTGCGCGTTCCCAGCGTAACGTCAGACCGGCGTGACTGCGTCACTACGTATGTGTTATTATTCCATTACTGCTGTTTACGCGTTGCCATTGGAAACCTGACCCTATTAACCCCCCATGGTGCTGGCTATATGTAAACACTCCAAAGAAAGGGGGAAATGAGGAAAGAGAAGACGAAACTGAACAGAAAAATAATCAGTGGGTGCAATCCATGTGAATATCTCAAAGTATCCCATAGGAACTCATGCCCTTACCCAAATACGGCTTAGTAAACACAACATTCACAGAATTGAGGTCTACTGTAGCCAAAAAAACACTTTGATAATCAGATTCAGCGTGTTGGTGCTTTTGCTTAATCAATAGATGATATTCTATACAAAATACAGACCCGTCAACTATCACGGATTTTACACGAGCACGTGGATTTGCAGCCTCAGGGGGGAGAGCTATACCTGTCATGCAGGCAGCGCACCCCCTCAGCGGCAGCGCACCCCCTCACCGGCAGCGCACCCCCTCACCGGCAGCGCACCCCCTTCCACATACCCTCACCGGCAGCACAACCTCTCACCGGGAGGGCACTCCCTCACCGGCAGCGCACCCCCTCCCACACACCCTCACCGGCAGCGCACCCCCTCCCACACACCCTCACCGACAGCGCACCCCCTTCCACATACCCTCACCGGCAGCACAACCTCTCACGGGAGGGCACTCCCTCACCGGCAGCGCACCCCCTCCCACACACCCTCACCGGCAGCGCACCCCCTCCCACACACCCTCACCGGCAGCGCACCCCCTCCCACACACCCTCACCGACAGCGCACCCCCTTCCACATACCCTCACCGGCAGCACAACCTCTCACGGGAGGGCACTCCCTCACCGGCAGCGCACCCCCTCCCACACACCCTCACCGGCAGCGCACCCCCTCCCACACACCCTCACCGGCAGCGCACCCCCTCGCCGGCAGGGCTTGGCACCTGTCACTCAGCGTAGAGCCGTGGGCAGTGCACAGTGCAGTATGCGGGGGAGAGGCTGAGCATAATTAGGGCCCTGGTTGAAGTAAGGCCCCCCCCTGCTCTGCCCATCCACCCCCGCCTGTCCCCACGTCATCCTCTACCTTCTCATACCCTGTTATCGATCCTCTGCTGCGTCTTCCTCTTATCCTCCGCTGCTCCCCATCCCTCCTCCGCTGTTCTCCATACCCCTCTGCAGCTCCCCATACCCCTCTGCTCTTCTCCACCACCACCCCCTTCTCGATCCCCCCTCTGCTGTTCTCCATCCTCCCCTCTGCTGCTGCCCATCCTCACTCTGCTGCTGCCCATCCCCCCCCTGCTGCTTCCCATCCCCCCTCTGCTGTTCTCCATCTCCCCTCTCCATCCCCCCTCTGCTGTTCTCCACCCTCCCCTCTGCTGCTCCCCACCCCCCCTCTGCTGCTCCCCACCCCCCCTCTGCTGCTCCCCATCCCCTCTCCGGTGTTCTCCACATCCCTCTGCTGCTTCCCCCCCCCCTCTGCTGCTCCCCCCCCCCTCTGCTGCTCCCCACCCTCTGCTGCTCCCCCCCCCTCTGCTGCTCCCATCTCCCCCTCCCTGCTGCTTCCCATCCCCCTCTGCTGCTTCCCATCCCCCCCTCTGCTGCTTCCCATTCCCCCTCCGCTGCTGCCCAACCCCTCTCCACTGCTGCCCATCCTCCCTCCGCTGTTCTCCATCCCTCCTCTGCTGCTCCCCACCCCCCTCTGCTGCTCCCCGCCCCTCTCTGCTGCTCCCCGCCCCTCTCTGCTGCTCCCCGTCCCTCTTCCATTGCGCCCCCCCCCCTCTACAGCTCTCCATGCCTCCCCAACTCCTTTTTAGCTGCCCTTTCCGCAAATATCCTTCCATAGACAGCCCCAGTAAGGAACTTTCCCATTACCCCGCGTCACTCTGTCTCACTTATTTTAGTACGTCTAGGTTGACACCTCTGCACATATCTGCAAAGTACACCTAACCAAACTAAAACCTGGTTATTTCCAGACTTTTACTGCGATTACCTGCGAAATCAAAAGTTACCTTACATTTTTGTAATAATATATATTGGCGTTATGTATTTAAAAAAAAAAAGACTACTGCGTACATTAAATGACCTACACACTAATGTCAATGAACCCTCTAATCAAGAAAAAGATATGGACCTAAACATTAATTAGTGCATGATGTCAAGTATAAGATAAGCCAGTGGCCCACTCTGGACCAAGGCTGCCCTCTACAGGGAGTTTTTAAGATTTCACATAAGTGAACCAGTAAATTAACCAGCTGGTGAGTGCTGTCTTCTCAGAAATATCAACAAGGGATTTTTGGACAATGAAGTTCACATGGGCTCCTGTCCTCACCCATGTCCCACATTGTCTGCTGCCTCCAGTTGCTGGTACTGGTGTATTTTGAGTTGTTCTGCATCAGCATAACCCACAATGTGCCAAATACATTAAGCTCCATTAGTCTATTTTAAGATAAGGTTAAGCTAAATTAATGCTAGGTTACTCATAACACCTATCCACTAAAGCAAATAACCTAACGTTTACCCTATGCTAATGAGTTAAACAACGGCCATTGCTTTTGCATATAATTAGCTTAGTGGATACCCGTTAAACTCATGGCAATAATGTCCGTTACCCATGTAAGTAACCTGACTTTTTTTTACCCTGATTGGATGTAGCTTAGCATATCTGGCCCAATGTAGGAAGCATCTCTGCACGCAATACAATGAGAAAGATAATATAATCTAAAGCTGGGTGATTAGTTAACTCTGTATCCGGCTGAGCTCAGACAGAACGTGATGCGACACTTCTGTCGCAAATTTGGGTTGTGCGGTGGGAGTTTTCAAACTGAAAACTCCACCGGCATCAAAGTGCAGTGTTGTTGCTGCGACATTTTGCCGGCACAACCCAAATTGAAATTTGGGGCTACAGTCGCATGATGCGAGCTGGTTCAGCCAATAAAGGCGAACCAGCTCCGTGACGCGTTCGTTACACGCTCCCCCCACGCCCCCAAATTCTGCGACCTGACTCCTGCAGTTTGAGCAGAGATCGCTGGGCTGCAGGAGCAAGCAGCGGGGGCGCGAACGCTAGCAAGCAGACGTAGCACCCTGACTGAGCCAGCCCATAGATGTTGCTTGTAGCTTTCTGTTTCATGTAGGAATCCCCATTGGGTTTCTTACCATTGCTTTCTAGTCTTGCATGCAATCATAAAGGTAAAAAGAACACTTTTAAAGGTACAGAGCTAAAGAGCAAAAAAATATTTAAACTACAAAAAGCCGTCATATTTAATACAGCAGCAAAAGGCAGATTTTACTATTGCACGTTAATGAGCTAAGAACAAATAATAGTGTTAAATGAAAAACATTTCTGCAAACAATAAATGATATGATTATTGCTCATTGTAATCCCATTTCTATGCAATCAAAAAAAATGAAGATGCAGCAGGCTTTATGAACAAAAATGTATATAATCCTTTAACTGTTCCAATTCCAGAGGCCAAGAGATCGTCACTAAGGGGACAATTCTGGTGCACAATCACAGGGTCAATTGTAAAAAAAATATATATATATATATATATATATATATATATATATATATATATATATATATATATATATATATATATACACATGTAGAGGTATCAGTACCGTGTTAGCCGAGCTTCAATAATCTAAAAATAAATAGATGATACCGTTCTGTGGCTAACGAAATGCTTTTATTTGTGCGTGCTTTCGAGATACACTGATCTCTTCTTCCGGCGATGTTACAACATGTTGTAACATCGCCGGAAGAAGAGATCAGTGTATCTCGAAAGCTCGCACAAATAAAAGCATTTCGTTAGCCACAGAACGGTATCATCTATTTATTTTTTTATTATATATATATATATATATATATATATATATATATATATATAAAGAGTTTGATAAGTAACCCTCTAAATTAGTTTAAAAGCATAACGCTTGTTAACATCCAAATGATTTAATAATGGTTTTACTCACCGGCGATTTGAGAAGCTGCCACTGGCAGATGCTGAATTCTGATCAGGGTAGTTGTGCTGCAGGTTGGATGCTGGGAATTGATACATGAACCCAGTTCCACAGGTAAATCCAAAGAAACTGAAGTACCAGAGCAAGACAAAAGGAATTTTCATGTTGATGAATGGAGAAACAATGCAGATGTGAAGACCAATGAACAAATCCAGTTACAAGTTAAAGGGTCCTAAAATGCAGGAGCCCAAACACACTGCAGAGTTGAACTGAGCAGACAGAAACTGGTTGCTCAAGTAATTCTGCACTAAAGCCCTTTAAATTTGGTGAGGTTTGTTCCAGTCATTGAAAAGGGGGCTGTAGCCTGTATGTTAAAAACACAGTATATTACCAGCACCATCTAGTGGATAATCTATGTATAGTAATTTAGTGCATATAAGGCACGAAGGAAAATTGAGGTTCCTTGAATACAAATGTAGTAAGACATACTGTTCTCGGTGCATCTATCACATGCGGCCACCGGACTGCACTGCAGCCGCACGTGATCAAGGCAAGGTCCCAGTAAGTGGTCTATGACCATATAAGCTAGTAATCTTCTGAATGGAACCCACGCATCGTTAATCCTCCCGGACCAACCACCAGTCTGGAAGAGGTGCGCAGAGGGACAGAAGCAGTCTCTCTCCGTGTCTCCCTGAGCAGCTCAGAAGGTGAGAAGCAGTCAGTCCGGCCTGTCCTGCCTCTTGATGATGTAGCTGCCCGAATATATACGTCATGAGATGGTATACTCTAGGACCATATTCGGTTATCTACGTCATCAAGGGGATTGATCGGGCCATTTAAATCATGTTAATGTGGTTCTATAGTATTCCTCCTCATGACATAGATACCCAGATTGAGGCAGCTACATCCTGAAGGGGAAGGACAGACTGGACTTATACAAAAAAGAATCCATGTACAGTACAATATTAAAATAAGATGACATATCCCCCTTGTAGGAGATGTGCAGATGTTTTTAGAACAGGAGATGTTTTTAAAAGGAAAATAAAATAGCCTTTTATTTGTCACAATTTACAGAACATAAAATTGCATTTACCAACAAAAACAGTGATACAGGGAAACCGAACAACCTATCTCCTATCGGGAGCGCTGACTAGACAGCATTGTCTCTGTCTACAGGTTGGGGGGCTAGGCCCCTTACCAACAACAAAAATACATCACAGAGTGGAGGTCAGTTACCTTTGGCTGGGGTAGGGGTCTGGAAAACCTTAAGCAGGCTTCTCTCCACAGTGGTCCAGTGTGTGTCTGGAACCAGAGAGACCCAGTTTCCCTCTGATCTCTCAAATAGTACAGGGTTTTTCCCTGGACTAGAGATCTCCCTGCAGTCAATGCTGCAGGGCTTTTAAAAGAGCAGCTAGCTGAGTCAGTTAATTAGCACCGTCTACTCTGAATGAACCTGCTCAGTGCTGGACTCCAGTTCGCTACATAGCTTTTCCTGTACAGCTGCTTAAACAGGGAAGGCACCCTGTTCCATTACTCCCCTGTTTGTGTGTAGCTAGGCCTAACAACGGTGGAAGCACTGCCCCTCTACTCTTTCTTGAGCCCTTGCCCTAGGTCGAGGGAGAATGGCTAAGAAAGAGTGACCACATATTTAGTGTTGGATTTTCCCCAGGGCAAAGTCTTCTCTTTAGACGATCCTCACTCCTACCAACAACCTTGCTTTTTGCCTTTGGGCCTGTTATTTGGTAGTTAGGAGATGAGGCAGCAAGAGGCTTGCTACCTCTCCATCGGTTAATGACCAAGATACGTGACCGCTGTTAAAAAGGACACCGATAACAAAGTCCTTCTAGCCGGTGTACATAAACAGTGTCTCCTTAAGTAGGCACTTTAATTCAGTATGCTTTAGTCGTTCATGGAGAACTTTTCCAAAGCACAGCTTTTCCACAATGTGCTTAGCTTCTTCAACCCCATGGAGGACTTCTTGCTTAAGCTCTTTTTTTCCATTTTGCCAACTCTTCTTTGACTCCCTTGGCAACAAGTTTCACGCTTCGTTGTCACTAGGGTGATAACCCTTGTCTGGCTCAGCCAGTCAATTAACTATTGAGCTGCCCAAAGGGTAGAGAATCTCTACTACAGTAGCACTGTCTTGAAGCTCATTCAATACCAGGGAATCCTGGCCTACAGCTACCTTATCCAACACAGGCTTACCCCGCAAAAAGCACAACCCCCTTTTCAGTACATAGGTAATTTGCGCTTGGTCCGGGATCCCAAAACTCCAGTACTTTAATCTTGTTGTAGTTCTTCTCACACATAACCAATAACTGTGGCCTCTCTTTTTTGCAGTTGGCAAACCTGTATTCTTGTGCCTTTTCCCTTTTCAAAAACGAGTGGCCAACTAGAGTTGCATCTTTAGGAGAGTGATCAGAGATACCGTTCTGTCTCATTCTAGCCAAAGACTGAATCTTTATAATAGTTACTTTCTGTGACGACTCAGGAGATTCCTTCCTCTCCTTGTCCCTCTCTCCCATCTCCTGTCACCCTTTCTACGCCTTCCCACTCCTCTCCTTCACCTTCTACCTCTCTCCCCTTGCCGCAGCGCGTTCCCCGCAGGTCCCGCATACCCACGCGCTCCCTTAACCCCTGCCTTGATCCTCCCCGCTCCCTCTCCCCCGCGGTAGCTCCTTTAACTTCCCCTGTGGTGCCATCCGTTCCGTTGCCTCCTCCTCGCGTGGTGCCAGCGGCGTTCCGCGTGCCTGGTGACGCGTCCGGTGCGTGCACCTCCTTAGCCTACGGAGGACGCACGTGCGTACTCCTCCCTGCCTTTGCTGGCCATCGCGCGGGCACAGGCCTCGCGTGCGTTCCCCTCCTCTTGGCTCCGTCCCCCTCCTGCGGTCTTCCCCTGCTCCGTGTGGGCCGCGCCTGTGTTGCAACCTGTGCGCGCGCATCCCCAGCTTACAGGGGGCACACGCACAGACTTTTATTATCAGACTTTTCTTATCTAGTCATTCCCCTGACTGCCCCTTCTGTCTCCTCCTCTTCTCCCCTGACCTATCTCCTGCTTCTCCCACTTCTCTCTCTACTCCTCCCCTCTCTGTCATTGGTGCACCTTCCTTTATAATCCCTGTCTGTCCACCTCTTCCTCACTCTGCATAGTTCCTGTGCGTACCTGTGAGGAGTTTGGGATCCCGGCGCCCGTGCCCTGGCCCCTCCTCACCTTCTTCAACCCCCGCTGCCGTGGTGCGTGCCCCTCGATGGCGCCACTTACCTCCTGCTGTCCTGGAGGTTCCTCGCCATCCCTCGCGGTCTCCCGTTCCGGCTGGCTCTTCTCTCTCCCATGCGGCTGCCATGTGTCCCGGCCGCGCGCGTGTACAGCGCGCGCCGGGTGAAAATAATTTATTCACTGCTCTAGCAGTGAAACCACGCCCCCAGCAGACTAATAGGACCTCCTGCCAGAATAAGAGTCCTCACCTGCCTGCCAATCAAGTGGACCTATCCAGGATAGCTCCACGCACTCCTCCAGGCCTGCCTCCACCTCTGATTGGTCAACCGCACTTTATAATGCCTGTCCTCCCACTCATTCATTGCTCCACATAGTTTCCACTTGGATTAATTCTCTGGCATTCTCTCTCTCATTCTCTCAGGTTACGACTTGGCTTGGCGGACGTCCTTCTCTGGCTCTCGACCCCTGCTTGGACAACGACCTTCCGGAATTCTCCAATCCCTGACCTTGGCTAAAACGGCAACAACGACGGCACTTCTTCACCGGTACCGGAAAGTATTGGTAGCAAACATCACCTGGCCTGGTAACGCCTAAATACCACACTCCGGACACGCTCCTTTTGCTGCGGGTGCGTGCCCATATACGTTCCTCACCTCAGTAGAAGGGACGGGTCTGGTCTGCATCTTGTGGGCTCGACATAATGTTACGCCAGTGCTGCCCGCAGACTGAGGTGATGACAGCCATGTACCAACAAATCCAGGCCTTAACGGATCAAGTGGCTCTCCTCTCTCAACAGGTACAGGACCTTTCTCTACAGGCACCACCTGCACCTGCGCCGCCAGCGCAGTCCGATTCAACATCCACTTTATCCTCAGCTCCTAAGATTCCGGCTCCGAAGCCCTACGCAGGGGACCCCCACGCTTGTCGTGGCTTTCTCAACCAGTGTGAGATCCAGTTCGAGATGGCTCCGCAGCTGTATTCTACTGGTTGGAAAAAGGTAGCTTATGTATATAGTCTGCTCACAGGTAATGCTGTGGCATGGGCCTCCCCGATCTGGTAACTGCGTCCTGATATTACCCGAGATTACGCAGCCTTCAGACGAGACTTTCGACAGGTCTTCGATACCCCCGCACGACAAGAGACTGCTTCTGATTCCCTGCTGCAGCTTACACAGGGACGTCGGCCTGTGACCCAATACGCCTTGGAATTCAGGACCATAGCAGCTGAGACTCGTTGGGGTCAGGAGGCCTTAGTCTCCATCTTCTGGAAAGGCCTATCGGACACCCTGAAGGATGAACTTGCTTCTCAACCCAGGCCAGGACTGCTGGAGGACCTCATCACCCTGGCCACTCGAATGGACCAGCGTCTTCAGGTACGCCGCGCTCAGCATCAGCAACCCCGGTCTACGCCTTTCCGTGCTCCCTTCTCCAGGTTCTCTATGACCTCGAGACCTGTCTTCTCCCCGCTGCCTGCGCTGGAAGCCCCAGAGCCGATGCAACTCGGACTCCAGCAACCTCAGGCACCCTTCCGACAATTTCGCTCATCCGGAGAGTCGTGCCATCATTGCGGATCTTCTCAGCAGCGTACCCATGACAATCCACCATCTCCGGGAAACGACCAAACCCAGTGAGTACGCAGGGGTGCTTTCTGGGTGCTAAAACTCCTTGCCCCATATCCAGAAGGTAACTCCCTAAAAAATTGACCATTCCCGTTTCGTTGTCTGGCCCTACCTTCCGCACCTCAACAGCAGTATTTATCGATTCCGGCGCAGGAGGGAACTTCATGGATCAGACCTTTTCTGAACAAAATCAGATTCTACTTTCCAAGAAGAAGTCCCCCGTTGCCTTGGTCGGGATTGATAATCGGCCCCTCACTCCGGCATATATCTCCTTGGAGACCGTACCGATCACCCTTTCTTCCCACTCTCACAAAGAGACCCTGGGCTTTGACGTGATTCATGCCCCAGGTACACCGGTCACGCTTGGCTTGCCCTGGTTGCAGAAGCACAATCCGCGCATCGATTGGATATCCTCTAATCCCATTGACTGGAGGTCAAGGTCAGAAGAATGTTCTTTGTCTACGGAACGTCCGTCCCATTTACTAGCTAACACATCCAATCCTCAGAGGAAGTTACCTTCCCTTACGCAGAATTTTTGGATGTTTTTAGCAAGACGCTATCTGAGCTCTTACCGCATCATCGTTCCTACAGAGGTGACCAGATTTATTTGAGTGCGGCTAGCTCCGCAAGCCTGGGGATGCCCCAGCATGCTAGCCGCACTCCCTCGGCGTGCCGCGCATCATCGATGCGCGGTCACGCGTCATCGGGTGCCTGCGCCCCCTGCACGCGCGTCCAGGGCTCCCTGAGGGAGCCCTGGTGTCCCGCGATGTGGGGGACGGCGGCAGGGGGTTCCGGGGGACCCGGCGGACCCGGCAGCGGGAGGGAGAAAGCCCCGATCGGAGGGCGCTCCTGAGCGGCTTCGGCGTGCGCCAGGCAGATCCCGGCGCGCGCCTGGTTACTGCTGCGGCCGAGACCGGGCAAATGCTCGAATAAACTCGGCCGCAGCAGTACGACTGTCCGATTGACCTGGTACCTGGATACACCTTGCCAAAGGTCAAATCTTATCCTCTCTCATTGCCCGAGACGGAAGACATGGATGAATATATTCGTGAGAACCTAAAGCGGGGCTTTATACGTCATTCCAACTCTCCCACGGGGGCCGGATTCTTCTTCGTCAAGAAGAAGGATGGTACTCTCAGACCGTGTATTGATTACCGGGGTCTGAACCATATTACGGTGAAAAATCGTTATCCACTCCCACTCATCTCCGAACTCTTCAACAGACTTCAGGGGGCCAACCTCTTTACCAAACTTGACCTCTGTGGGGCATACAACCTCATCCGTATCCGAGAGGGCGATGAATGGAAAACTGCCTTCAACACCCGTAGTGGGCACTACGAATACTTAGTGATGCTTCGTCAGGAACCTGCGAAACGCGTAGTTCCCTGCCGGAGCTCATTGTGAGAAGGACCTGGGCAGCCGCCGGACTTCCGGTTCAGATCCTCCCTCCCGGTCCCGCTGTCGGACGCGTTAGCGGGAGCACCAGCGGAAGAAGAGGGTCTGCCGGATAGCCTCACGGCTGACGCTGGGCAGTTTTACTTGTGTGTGAGTTATTCTACTGCTTTTATTTTACTGTGTTAAATAAACTTTATTAGCGACTAATCCAGGCTTTGCCCATTTCTTGGCACATGGGCACCTGGGAGAGGAGCTACTCATGCACTACACCCATTGGGACAGAATATAAAGACGCATCTGCTCCATTTGAGACTGATGACAACAACCACTGAGGGAAGGGGCTCACACATGGCCGTGTGAGTTTTTTTTTCTTTCTACCACCCATCCTCTGATTTTGGGGGTTTGATTTACCCACTGCATTCTTCTCTGAGGGTGAAGTCTCACACATGCCCGTGTGAGTCGTTGAAACTTATGCTTTATGTTTCATATTTTGTTTATTCAGTGACATCAATTGTATATTCATTTGTTTATTTTGACACCTTCTCCCTTCCCCCTCCCCCTTCCCCTCTCCCTTCCTTGCACAAACACCTCACATGCACTAATATTGTGTATTCTATTATCTTTTATTATCTCTTGAGTTCAACAATTTTGCGCTGACCACCTACACACGTACATTGAGAATGCCCGTCGTTTAGGTCATCGCCAAGCCCGCTGGTCGTTATTTTTCTCCAGATTTAATTTTGTTCTTTCTTATATTCCCAGCACAAAAAACGTGAAGGCGGATGCCCTCTCCAGGCAATACTCTTCTGAAGAGAGACCGGAGAAGACCACCGAGTCCATCCTTCCTAAACAAAGGATCATAGCGGCTGCGGCGTTCAAGAATCTTGAGAAGATCATCAAATCACAAAAACATCTTCCGACCGGTCTTATGGTTCCGAAAAACACCTTGTACGTAGAACCCAAATTCGTTCCTGAGATACTGGACTGGGGACATGCTGCCCGTTCAGCAGGGCATCCAGGATTCAAGAAGACATTGGATCTCATCCGTCGCACTTTCTGGTGGCCCAATATGGCCAAAACCATTCTCAAATTTACACGGTCCTGTCCGGTATGTGCACGTAACAAGATTCCTCGTCAGAAACCTCAGGGTCTTCTCTTACCCTGTTTGGAAGAAGCTTGTGGGGAGCGCAGAGTTTCACCATGTAAATGGAATGAAATATACAATAGTGTAATATATCCTAAACACCTATAACAATGTGCATGGGGATCGAGATAAAGAACTCACATTCTCCCAGACAAATAACAGCATTGGAAAACAGTGTGTAGACTCTAGTTTGCAGGGGGGGTCTTGCTTAGAATCCTCTCCCTGGTATCAGTGGAACTGAACCCTCGATGAAAACAGAAACAACTCTAGTGCAACATTGTATGTTCACTAATGATGTATTTAATAAAAACAGTGGTAATCCACACTTACATAAGCACCATGTGCATAGACACGTAACAATCAAAGCGCAGCAGCAGTATACACCATCTACCCCACTCCCAGGATCGCGTCGCGTCACTTCCGGTCCGGCCCGTCGCGTCACTTCCGGTTTCGCGATCGATCTTGAAATGGATCAACACTGGTTCAGGGGCATGGGGGGCACACTCTGGTTTGCTGCTAGTCCACTCTACGCGGTTAAAAATCTCGAACGCGTTTCGGGCCGTCGCCCTTTGTCAACGAAACGCGTTCGAGATTTTTAACCTATCCCATGCCATGATGTCTACCATGGAATAAAGGACTTTTATACCGGTATCTAGACCCCTTATTGCTGCATTGCTGTGCTCCGTTTTCTTCCGTGAGGATATCCTGTTGTTCTCCCAATGTATTCTTTACCACAGGGGCACCGCAGAAGACAAATACATTCAACTGCCTTTACCCCCATTCAACTGTAATGGTCACAGGGGTTCTGAGATATCCTATCACTGTGAGTACGAAACGCGTAGAGTGGACTAGCAGCAACCCAGAGTGTGCCCCCCATGCCCCTGAACCAGTGTTGATCCATTTCAAGATCGATCGCGAAACCGGAAGTGACGCGACGGGCCGGACCGGAAGTGACGCGACGCGATCCTGGGAGTGGGGTAGATGGTGTATACTGCTGCTGCGCTTTGATTGTTACGTGTCTATGCACATGGTGCTTATGTAAGTGTGGATTACCACTGTTTTTATTGAATACATCATTAGTGAACATACAATGTTGCACTAGAGTTGTTTCTGTTTTCATCGAGGGTTCAGTTCCACTGATACCAGGGAGAGGATTCTAAGCAAGACCCCCCCCTGCAAACTACAGAGTCTACACACTGTTTTCCAATGCTGTTATTTGTCTGGGAGAATGTGAGTTCTTTATCTCGATCCCCATGCACATTGTTATAGGTGTTTAGGATATATTACACTATTGTATATTTCATTCCATTTACATGGTGAAACTCTACGCTCCCCACAAGCTTCTTCCAAACAGTCAAGAGAGGAGGAACTGGATCTTCTCCTAGGAGGGTTGAGCAGCGAATTTTACTATTATAATTTTGAACACTGGTTATATATTTATATTTAATTATCACTATATATTTATATTTATATATATTAATATCATTATATTTTTATCACACCTTTATCGGAAGCGCCTCACAATTTTTGTTTTATTCTTCTCTTACCCTTACCTATTCCGGAGCATCCCTGGTCACACATATCGATGGATTTTATTGTGGAGTTACCTAGGTTGAATGGCATGAACACCATTCTTGTAGTAGTTGACCGGTTTTCCAAGATGGCACACTTTATCCCTCTCAAAGGATTACCCTCCTCACCCGCCCTAGCTGATATTTTCTCCAAAGAGATTTTCCGTATCCATGGGATTCCCACATTCATCGTATCTGATCGGGGATCTCAATTCGTCTCCAAGTTCTGGAGGAATTTCACCAAGAGACTGGGCATCTCATCTTCCTTTTCTTCTGGATATCATCCTCAATCTAACGGACAGACCGAGAGGGTTAATCAATCCCTCTAGAAATACTTAAGGTGCTTCGTTTCTAACTCTCAGGATGACTGGGCAAAATTACTTATCTGGGCTGAGTACTGTATGCCTTTAATTCCTCTAGGAATGAGTCAACCCGTGAGACTCCCTTCTTTATCAACTACGGATTCCATCCGGCTCGCCTACCCATTTCTAAAAAACTCCTCTGGAGTACCAGCCGTGGACAAGCATATCGCCCTCTTACAGGACTCTTGGTCCAGAATTCAATCTGCACTGCAAAAAGCCTCCTTGACATCTAAAACCCAGGCCGATCGTCACCGCCATCCGGCACCCAACTACAAACCTGGGGACAAGGTTTGGCTATCTTCCAAGAACATCCATCTCAAGAGTCCTTCCCCCAAATTGGCACCGAGGTTTCTGGGTCCCTTTTCCATCATGGAGCAGGTAAACCCGGTTTCCTTCCGACTTCAACTACCTCAAAGCATGAGAATCCCGAATGTCTTTCACACCTCGCTTCTCAAGCCCTTCATCTCCAGTAGCCTCTTTCCGGATCACACTTCTAAACCAGACCCTGTGATGGTACAGGGTAACGAAGAGTAGGAGATCCAGGTTTACTAGATTCCCGTCTTTCGAGAGGTAAGGTCCACTTCTTGGTCCATTGGAAGGGTTTTGGACCCGAAGAGAGGTCGTGGGTACCCCTTAAAGACATTCATGCCCCCGGACTCCTCAAACGTTTCTCGAAGAAGTTTCCATCAAAACCATGGAAGGATCGTCCTGAGGCCGATCCTGAGAGAGGGGGGTACTGTGAGAAGTTTGGGATCCCGGCGCCCGTGCCCTTGCCACTCCTCACCTTCTTTAACCCCTGCTGCCGTGGTGCGTGCCCCTCGATGGCGCCACTTACCTCCTGCTGTCCTGGAGGTTCCTCGCCGTCCCCGGCGGTCTCCCATTCCGGCTGGCTCTTCTCTCTCCCATGCAGCTGCCATGTGTCCCGGCCGCGCGCGTTTACAGCGTGCGCCGGGTGAAGATAATTTATTCACTGCTCTAGCAGTGAAACCACGCCCCCAGCAGACTAGTAGGACCTCCTGCCAGAATAAGAGTCCTCACCTGCCTGCCAATCAAGTGGACCTATCCAGGATAGCTCCACGCACTCCTCCAGGCCTGCCTCCACCTCTGATTGGTCAGCCGCACTTTATAATGCCTGTCCTCCCACTCACTCATTGCTCGACATAGTTTCCACTTGGATTACTTCTCTGGCATTCTCTCTCTCATTCTCTCAGGTTACGACTTGGCTTGGCAGACGTCCTTCTCTGGCTCCCGACCCCTGCTTGGACAACGACCTTCCAGAATTCTCCAATCCCTGACCTTGGCTAAAACGGCAACGACGACGGCACTTCTTCACCGGTACCGGCAAGTATTGGTAGCAAACATCACCTGGCCTGGTAACGCCTAAATACCACACTCCGGACACGCTCCTTTTGCTGCGGGTGCGTGCCCATATACGTTCCTCACCTCAGTAGAAGGGACGGGTCTGGTCTGCGAGCAGCACCGGCGTAACAGTACCTGACCTATGCTGTGCTCCCTCTGTGCTCCTGTGATTACCTGCTCCTGCGTTACTTTGGATTTCCCTGGCTTTGACCCCTGCTTACCCTGGACTACTCTGCTCTCTGGTATCCCTTTGAACCCTGCTACACATACGACTCCGCTGACCTCTGGCTTCCTAAGACCTGGCTTGCCCTCTGACGACTCTACCCTCCGGATCCCTGAACATTGGCAAACGGACACGACTATTCTCACGGACATTCCCCAAGCATTGCAAGTATACACTAACAACTCTTCCAACAGGCCCAGCAACGCTATACCACACTCCGGGCTTGCTCCCACTGCTGTGGGTGTGTGGTATCATACCGTTCCCACCTCAGTACTGGGGTCTAGCTTGGTCTGCGGGCATACAGGCGTGACACTTTCATCATAAGGAATCTGGTTCGGGCCATGTGGAAATGGTAGTATGCCTGGATTTGTATTGCGCTTCTCAGTTGTAATTCGGTTCTTCTTTTCTAAATTTTATGGAAAGTCAATTGTAGCACTGAGGCGGCATTAAAGACATAAAGACAAACATACATTGCAGGTGTGCTTATAGCAATACACAGCTTGCTTGGTTGTAACGTAGGACCTACAGTATATCTGTACTGAATCATATAGCCACTTCCTTCATTTTCCTGCAGCATCTTTGCTGCAGATACTTCCTAACATTTGACTGGATCACAATTACACATTGTTTCAAATGTTCATATTTCTTTTATTGTCGTTGCATTCTCCATATTGACTGGAGAAGGCAGGATACTTTATTCTGATGATGAAGCTGGCAAGCTTTTGTTCCTCAATAGGCTGCCTGTATGACGACCACTGAAGAGTGGTTGTGCAGATAACTTTCTCTCTCCAATATTCCTTGGATAAGAGCTCTGCAATATTTCTGAAGTGTTAGAATGCTTCTCTTTTTTGTTTCAGAGTCTGCTCTGATCTGAGAAAGTTCTAATTGAAGACTTAGGGATTTGTTCTTTTCCAGTGTAAAAGCGCCCTCTGCTTATTTCAGCGCCAACTGCACTTCCAACTTGTCTTGTTGGATTTGTTTCTCCACCTTTTTTCTCCGTGCAGCTTCTCATTTCCTTCACTGACTTACTCAGTCAGATATGAAACCTCCTCTTTCAGATTTCTGTTCTCTCTTTTTACACTCAGGACCCTTTCGTAGTCATCCTTCCATTTACACACTTCTGTGTTGAGACTTTGGATTTCCTGGTTCAAGACTTCAAGCTCTGTGTTGAGAGTGTGAAGCTCCTTCTGAGAGACTTCCAGATCAGTACTCAGACTACAAACCTCTGTTTGAGACACTTACAGCTCTGTACCGAAACTGCAAATCTCTTTTTGAGAGACTCCGAGCTTTCCACAGAGGCTGTGAAATTGCTTTTTAGAGATTTCTACTGCTGCAACACACTTTATTCGAGCAAATACCCAGTATGTACCTGGCAGATACCTGGAATGCGCCGCTCCTCACCTCAGACAAGCCCCGTTGCGTTTGCCTTCCCAGGCATGGTTCATGCCTGGCTGACGGGCGGCTGATCTGTTAAATGATAATGATTAGGATTTAATAGGCTGCAATGCTTCGCGTGTCTACCAGATGGCATAAATATGGCATAAATTCATGAATTGTAATGCAGTATATATATATACTGTGCAGTATTGCAGCCAGCGGGAATAAAATGCTTCAATCCCTGCCTGGAAAATAACGCAATGCACTCGGGCAAAAAACAGTCACAAACCTCAATACACCCGAGTATACCCGAATTCGTGGGACTAGCCGAGCTCGAATAAAGTGTGTCGCCAGTGTAGTTCTGTGTTGAGACTGCGAGACTCCTTCTGAGAGAGTACAAGCTCTATACTAAGACTGAGGGTCTTCTTCCAAGAGACTTTCAGCTCTGCCTGAGCTTCTTCATACTGTACCGTTCCAGTCAGCAATTACTTCGTTAGAGCGGCTCTATTTCTTATCCTTGGTCGTAATAGCAGCGTTTGCATCTTCAGCTCAGTCATTAGGATGTCCAAGTCACTACGCAAATGACACTCTGTTATTTCACAATTTGCATACTCCAGGAGGGCTGGGAAAAGAGACATCTGCAGCTTGGCTGTTGAACAGAAAAAGCCACCCTTAGCTCGAGGAACTGCACAATAATACTGGAACAAACAAAGTCCTGTAGTGTGGTATATATATGATACTCCTTGAAAAAGCGCTTTTAGCATGAAACGCGTGGGAGGAGATTTTTGTTTTGTCCCCAGTATATTCTAGGTTTTTTTAACATGTAGCTTAATAAACCTTTTTTATATTTTCACTTACCCGGTGAGTTGTTGATGCTTTTTTCCTGGGTCCGCTGTCCTCATAATCCTCCTGTGAGGATCCGTGACAATCGCCGGCGCAACTACTCACCAGTTCCCACCCAGGGAGTCTCGGCCCGCTCCACCTCTCATGGTGGTGCTGATGCCATTCATCCGCCCAGGAACGCGCTCAGATCCAGCGCTGACATGGGTGACGGTCCCACTGCTCCCTTTCCCAGGTTCCACCCACAGTGTAGCGTCGCGGAGACACGGCGCGCACAAACTCGTGGCGGTGAGAACTCCACCTGCCAGCCCAGACATGCGCATCAGCCCCACGCTGACTTTAGAACCAGCTCCACTGGTTCTGTCCTCAGACTCCGCCCACGATGTGATGTCACAGGCGCGGGGCACGCGCACACTTCTTCTCTTAACCTGGCTTCTACTATGCATTCTACACCTGCACTGGACTCCTCCTCCACCACTCACAACACACCTTACTGGTAACTCCCCTACCTGCAGCCTTCTCATTGGTGCTACTCTCCTACTTGTACCCTGCTCTCCATTCACTTTTTGGCTGAGCATAAACTTGGTTTATGTGCGTTGTATTCATCACAGTTTTGCCCCCTGTCTGAGCCTAGCATGTCTTGATCTCTGATGCCTGTTTTTGGATTCCGCTCTTCTCTGCTCCTGACCCGGCTTACCATCGATCATCCGCACCTCTCCGCACCTGACCCCAGCTTACCCACGATGATCCGCACCTCTCCAATCCCGACCTTGGCAAAGTACCTGCAACGATCCGTACCTCTCCTATTGAGACCTCGGCAAGTATCACTGACCATCCTGACCTCTCCTATCCTGACCAATCTACACTCCAGACGTGCCCTCGTGGCTGTGGGTTAGCATTTACCAAATCCCCCCTCGGCCCCGCGGTCATGCCTTTTTTGTGGTGAGCATGTTGCTTTATTGTAATATGTAGCTTGGCGTTAGTTTCTCAGTTCTTTTTCAATTGTTCACGGAAGAGATCACAATCATGCCTGGCAGTTTGCAGTGCCTCTTCAGGGATGGTCCAGGGATTGTCACTTATTTGTTCCAGCTCCACTTCCCTGGTACTGTTTGAGGGTTTCTCACTGTCCGAACCGGACAGACACTTCTTCGGGGGACACGACTTCTGCCTCGGGCCCTCTGGAGATTCAGTCATTCCCGGCACGAATCCGCCAGTTACTCTAGGCTGTAGGTCATGCCGGCCCCCTTTTTATGTCACAGGGTCTTCTGCGGACATGTCTACAACTTTCATGGTAAGCTGACAGACTCTATTCTTTATCTTTCTCTTCTTTATTTTGGAAGACTCTGGTGCATCAGGGATACTGAGGTCCCCTTCTTTGCTTGAAACTTCTATAGTTTCACTGCACTCACCATGCGTTTCTTGCAATTTCAGTAGCAGACGGACATATTCGGTGTTGTAACGCCTGTATGCTCGCAGACCTGGCCAGTCCCCAGTACTGAGGTGGGTAAGGGTATAACACGCACCCACAGCAATGAGGGCATGCACGGAGTGTGGTAGTAGCGTTGCCGGGCCTGGAGAGTAAGGGTTAACGTAATACTTGCTGAGTCCATGGTAGAGAGGTCGGAGGGTAATGTCCAAGTGCCAAAGTTCAGGGGTTGGAGAGAGCAGCGTAGTGATGTCCGAAAGCCAGGGTTCAAGGGCAGGAGAAAGCAGCGTAGTCAAGTCCAAAGCAGAGTTCAAGTTCAAGCCAAAGGACTCCAAACATGGGCAGGGAAAGGAACCAGAGCTGAAACAGACAAGGGAGCTAGGCATAGACACTGCACACACAGGAAAACTATGCAGAGCAAGGACTGAGAGGACAGAGTGGGGTTATATGGGAAGGAAGGCCAATAGGGATGCAGGGAGGAACAGAGGTTTGAGTGGGTACTTGCAGGGATAGGTCAGAGAGATCAGGGGAGGAAACAGGGAGGTAATCAAGAGTTATAGCTTGCAACCGACGGGGGGCGGAGCCAGAGCATGGGGTCGGCAAGTAACTGGAGCGGGTGCGCGTGCCCTCTGTAACCCTGCTATGCGCGCGCACTGCGCATGCACCAGAGCGTGGGGGAAGACCAGCGGAGGAGGTGCACAGGAGAGGAGACAGAGGGGAAGGAGGAATGGAGGAACCAGGTAGGGAACAGACAGGGATGACAGAGGCACGCCGAGGAGCGCGTGACCCACGATAGGGAACCCGCGATCGTGAACGCGCACGCTGGGTGAGGGGACCGCGCGCGTGCACAGAGTGTGAGCCAGGGCGTGCGGACCGTGCCATGGAGGAACGGCTGAGGGAGGAAGGTAGAGATTGGGGACGTAGGGGAGCGGAGGGACTAGGCACTGTGGAACCTGGGGTGACGGGGACACGCTGGGAACTGCGAGTCCCCCGATCTGTTACAGGTGTTCAGCGGGTCCTGCCCTTGCTACCGATGTTCCTGTTCAAGGATGTACACTGGCGACCAACTTTATTCTTACTAGGGTAGCTCCGCGAATTTCAGAAGATCCCGGTGATGTGCGGTTTTGTGTAGTTTTCTCCCGAGGTGTATAGCGTTATTTTCGCGGCTGTGATTTAGCATTTTATTCCCGCTGTCTGCAATACTGCAATGCCGTGTAAAAACGCATGGGGGCGTTTGCGAGCTGTTGTCTCTGATGTCTAATACAATACCTTCACGGTTCAACCTACAGTACACAGTCTGTGCGTGCGCGCGCAGTAATAGTAAAATTGCATATTTAATTTATTTTAAAGTACAGTACTGTACATGCTCGGACCCTGTTGGGGTGAAGTGAGGAGGTTCCTAACATCTGGGGGAAAATGAATTTTAATTCTATGGTGAGTACTGTTTTGTTGCCGTATTATTTTGGTGGGCCTGGCTGGGTACTTCTTTAGGGGGCTGACCATTACTGTACATTAAAACTTTTCTTTTTGTTTTTTCTCAGAAAAGAAAATGGCTAATGGGGGGATTTCGATTGATAATATTGTACTGTATGCTGATGTTTTCCGGCCGTACAGTATACTGTGTAATAAACCCGAATAAATAAAACTATGCATTTATTCTACATGTTCAGTATCGTTTCATTATTTGTCTTCTACAGTATACTGTACAGTGGTATACAGTGCCTAACATCTGGGGGCAAAAATAATTTTATTCCTAGGTGCCCTAGAACAGAAGTTCCCACGCCAATTGCCCGTGAACTTGACCGCGGCCCTAAGTAGTTCCCACGCCAATTGCGCGAATATAATGTAAAATTACCCGTTGTGTGGGTCTGAGCGGGTTGAAATTTACCTGGTCCTCATGCGGGAGGACCCTTGCCACAGTAGCAAAATATCAGCCTTGCACGACCCCCGGAACCGGAGATACAAAAAGACAGTTTAAAAGCACATTACCAAAGTGGCTTTTTTTCTGCCATGCAAGTCAATGGCAGAAACCTGAACTTTGACATCACCCTGACTCCGTTCTGTTGCCACGAGAGGGTCGCAATTTGCCATGCAATCCTGCCGCAACTAGGACTACATGGTCACCGAATATGAGCCCTCTAGGTCGAACAGAACCGGAGTTGTGGGTTCCAGGTTTCTGCTCATTCTAACTTAGCCGGTTCAAAGCTTTCTCCGCCATTTGCGCTCAATGGTAGGACCCTCCTCACCGGCGTGACCCTTTCTCGCCACCATTACTGCTCGGACACTGTTGGGGTCAAGTGAGGGGGTTCCTAACATCTAGCGGCAAAATGAATTTTATTTCTAGGTGCCCTAGAACAGAAGTTCCCATGCCAATTGACCTAGTTCCCACGCCAATTGACCTAGTTCCTACACCTATTGCGTGTCCAGCCAGTTAAAAAACAGTGCAGCAAGCCTCTACAGTACATTTGTTACACTGGCAAAGGAGCAAATGGAAACAATGTGAGGCAATTCAACATGGTCTTTTATTGGTGGAGTCAGTACAAAAACATTTATTTACAATATTGAAACATTTAAAGTGCACAGCAATTCTAACCATCAACACACAATAATACATTCTGCAGCCTTGATTAAATTCTTCTGCCACAAAACATTTTTGGTGCATGAGGCAAAGGGAGTTAAAGTGACTTGATTTTTATGTACTGTATTTGGGGGTTGTCTTTGGGGGTTTATTCATCCAATTATTATGATGAACTGCCTTTTGAAATGACACTGCTGTTAACTATTTCAGCCACACACCTCCAGAGTTTTTAATCCCTCCCTAGCCAAGCGTCAATCGGCTGAGTCACCCTAGCCTACAGTACCATCCCCCTCTCTCCACTGGGTCGTTGATCTTCTGCATATTGCCATTGTGTTCTTAATCCGCCCATAGCCGAGCTACAAACACTCAACTCAGCACGCCTGCGTCTAATCACACCATCCCCCTCCCCCAACCCTTAGAGGCCTGTTGTTTGAACGGTAATGCTTTGAAAAATCCCCTCTCGAATTTGAAATGTAAATCTGATGTGCACAGCACTGTGAGAATTGAGAGTACACTGATACAGTATTTCATCAGGGTGTGAAAATATTTGTCAGTCACTATGGTTTACAGTCACATGTTTTTAATACAATACAATACATTCTTTAATATCTTTAAAATAAAAATATATAAATCCTGGTAAAATATTTTATAAATAAATAAATAAAATATTCATTGGTGCACTGTAGGGGTGGCTGTCAATGATTATGATTCGCAGGAAAGTGAATAAATATTTATTTTATTTTATCAGGAACCAAAAAATACAAATATAAAAATAATCAGGAATAATGCAGTCTTTATTAAGTTATTTTGGCAGCTTGAAATTGGATAATATATACAGGATTTACAGGATTTATATATTTTTATTTTAAAGATATTAAAGAATGTACTGTATTGTATTAAAAACATGTAACTGTAAACCATAGTGACTGACAAATATTTTCACACCCTGATGAAATACTGTATCAGTGTACTCTCAATTCTCACAGTGCTGTGCACATCAGATTTACATTTCAAATTCGAGAGGGGATTTTTCAAAGCATTACCGTTCAAACAACAGGCCTCTAAGGGTTGGGGGAGGGGGATGGTGTGATTAGATGCAGGTGTGCTGAGTTGAGTGTTTGTAGCTCGGCTATGGGCGGATTAAGAACACAATGGCAATATGCAGAAGATCAACGACCCAGTGGAGAGAGGGGGATGGTACTGTAGGCTAGGGTGACTCAGCCGATTGACGCTTGGCTAGGGAGGGATTAAAAACTCTGGAGGTGTGTGGCTGAAATAGTTAACAGCAGTGTCATTTCAAAAGGCAGTTCATCATAATAATTGGATGAATAAACCCCCAAAGACAACCCCCAAATACAGTACATAAAAAGCAAGTCACTTTAACTCCCTTTGCCCCATGCACCAAAAATGTTTTGTGGCAGAAGAATTTAATAAAGGCTGCAGAATGTATTATTGTGTGTTGATGGTTAGAATTGCTGTGCACTTTAAATGTTTCAATATTGTAAATAAATGTTTTTGTACTGACTCCACCAATAAAAGACCATGTTGAATTGCCTCACATTGTTTCCATTTGCTCCTTTGCCAGTATAACAAATGTACTGTAGAGGCTTGCTGCACTGTTTTTTAACTGGCTGGTCACGCAATTGGCGTGGGAACTTCTGTTCTAGGGCACCTAGGAATAAAATTCTTTTTGCCCATAGATGTTAGGCACTGTATACCACTGTACAGTATACTGTGGAAGACACATAATGAAACGATACTGAATATGTAGAATAAATGCATAGTTTTATTTATTCGGGGTTTATTACACAGTATACTGTACGGCCGGAAAACATCAGCATACAGTACAATATTATCCATCGAAATCCCCCCATTAGCCGTTTTCTTTTCTGAGAAAAAACAAAAAGAAAAGTTTTAATGTACAGTACAGTAATGGTCAGCCCCCTAAAGAAGTACCCAGCCAGCCCCACCAAAATAATACGGCAACAAGACAGTATTACCATTGAATTTCCCATTCAGCTTGCGCCGGCGCCGGTCCACTGCCAGTCCAGCTTTCTTCATCATCCACGTCGATAGTTGGCAGCGGGACTTGTCCACCTGTAGTCAGCAGGTGAGGCTGGAAATCGCTTAGGTACATGCAAGCTTCATCAAAACTGCACGCCAAATCCAGCTCAGCCTCAGGCTCAGGCTCAGGGTTGTCACTGACAGTGGGACCGTCATTGGAAGCCGGTGCTGGCTCTGTTGCTGGTGCATTGCTTGGCAGCGACTGTTGCTTCTTAGTTTGGTTTTAACACGACCCTTCGCCTTTTGCCGCCTCCATGATCATAGATACGGGAAAAATCCGGTGACACACACCAATATCCTCCAACAAATTGGGGCTCAATACGGTGAAAACAGGGGTCACTACATAACCTTTTCCTTACTGCACGCTTCCACGTATGAGAAGTTGGCGAAAATTTGTAAAAGTAATATTTTTCGATAAAATACTGATAAATTTGAGCAACTGTTGATATCTTATCCTCTTTTGCATTAATCGCGGCCCATATCAAATACGCGTAACTTCTGTCAGGTTTTTGGAAAGCAGGCTGCACTTGAACACTCATGGTGGGTCTCTGCAGAATAGTGTAACACAAACTGAAACTGGTCTTTGTCTTTCTTTAATATGAAAAGCCTAAATTGATACATTTTGGCAACTCTTCTTTCAGTCTCAAGGCCAAGGCCAAGTTACAATGGCACTCTGTGGTAGGTACAGTATCTTTTTTAAACGAAACACCTGCAAGCCAACACATTACTGATTCGGCGCATTACAAGTCATGAATTTATGCCATCTGGCGGACACGCGAAGCATTGCAGCCTAGTAAATCCTGAACCATTATCAATTAACACATCAACCGCGCGTCAGCCGGGCATGCGCCTGGCTGGGAAGGCAAAAGGAGCCCGGCATGCTCCAGGTGAACAGCGTGGCATTCCAGGAACATGCCAGGTAAAAGCCGGTGATTAGTAAGAATAAAAGCTGCCGCAGCAGTAAGGATATTACTCTTCTGTGTGCCTAGGGTACAGGCCTCTCCAACATTCTAGGGGTGATTCTCTGGTACGTCTCGTTTCTGGGACCACATAAGAGACATCCTCATCACTATCAAAAGGCCTGAAGCGACACTCATTCATGTGGCCAGGTTCATTGCAGGCCAAAAACATTTTGCCCTCCATTTTGGCACTTTCAGGTGTAATCTTCACACTGACCTCAGAAGGCGCTATTGCATCAATATTATCTGTATATGCTAGAACCACCATTGGTAGTCATAAAGGTGGGGCAGACTTAACTTGCACAGTTTGGAGCTCTGTAGACTTTTCATTTTTTTATTTTTGCTGAAGGGTCATTTTAAAAACAGTTTTTTTAGGGGAGGGGGGGACACGTGATGGAGTAGACTTTGGTCACAGGATCAGTACCTTGTGTGGGCCACCATCTATAGCAGCCCCCCCCCCCGAGTCAAACTGTGGCATTTGTGGCTTTATAAAGGCCAGTGTAGTTTTTTTCTGCCTTGATCTGTAGTCCTTTATCACCTCTGCACGTGGTTCTTCTGCTTTTACTGCTGTTGCTCAAGCTGTTGTATGAACTGTTGCAAACAAAAGCACAACAAATTTTCCCTGATGGTCTCCGGGGCCCCTTTGAAATTCAAGGACCACCTCTCCTGCCACTTTTGAGAAACGCATTTCGCAAACCCACATTCTAAAGGAGTCATCAGCAAATAATTCATATTGTTTATTCTTATAACGTGCTAACACAGTAAGAATTGTCCTCAGTGAAGTGCAACACTTGTTAAAACTGTGTATCAATGATATTACAAGACTAAGGTGGGTATTCTCTTAATTGTGCGATTTGACATGGTCATAAGTCGCGGAATGTAATTTGACAACATGCCTTATTCTGTAACACAAATCGCAATGTTTACATCGCATCTATTAAGATTCAGAATACAAGCGGATAAACTTCCAGTCAATGTGGATTGTACTTTGTTTTAGTTTGAAGCGTAAGGAATAAAGAATGTTAAAAAAAATGCTACGCAAAGGCTGGAGGATGATGCTGTGGTGCTCAATGAGTACAAAACCAAATAATGCACAGTTTATTATCTAATATGTGAAAAGGGAGGGGTCAAAAGCTGACAACTCCCCAAGTACCCTACTTACTGCACTCAGTATATATCCACCTTATTGGTGCGGTGTAAATACCCAAATACACAAATTGTAGGTGACCATATGGCATCAATCACGATTAGCAACTGCTCCCATCACTGTGGTAGGACAGATGCTACTTTAAGCCAAAATTTTCTAGAAAATAATACATCTTTATTAAATTATAATGTGGATGACCCAAGACTCTCATAAAAATAAAATTAATAAAAACTTCAATCGTGCAATTAAAGTGATGTCCTGTCAGTAGATATTATACACTATCATGTCGTATGTCAGGAGCAGTTACATATCACATCATGATGGCCCCTCTTTTTAATAATTTATTCATGTCTGTATTCCAATTCCAAGAGGTGAAGGTGTGAGGATCCATGAAACTCACCACCCTCGGCGCGTCTCCCGCCCGCCTCGCGATCGGGGTCTCCGCTGCCCCCTCCCCCTGCAGTGCATTATCAGGACCGACCCCCTGGTCCCGCCTCTAGGTTGCGGCCGTGCGGGGGTGTCATCGGTGCGCCACACGCGCACGTGATGTGCCCTCAACAAACTCCCGCTCTGTGTCATCAACCCGCAGCTGCTATACGGCTCTCACCTGTCTCCTGCATGACTGCAACCAACCACAGCCTGCACTGACAGCGCGCCTCCGCTCTGCTCCACACTCATTGGTTCTTCTCCCTGTTATATGCTCAGCCGGCCCACTGGCTCATCGGCTGAGCATAAACCTTTGTCCTTCAAAGTGTTCACCGCTCTCCTTGTTCCTATTGTCTTGCCTAGTGTTCTTGTTCCTAGATCTCTGTTCCTGACCCGGCTATTCCTTGGACTCCGCTCTTTCGTACTTCTGACCCCGGCTACCATCAACGATCCGCATCTCTCCAACCCAGACCTCGGCATACGTACCATGACTATTCTCATCTCTCCAATCCTGACCTCGGTTAATAGTACCTGCAACGATCCGTTCCTCTCCAACCCAGACCACGGCAAGTACCTTGACTATCTGTAACTCTCTAACCCCGATCCGGCTACCTCGACCAATCTACACTCCAGACGTGCCCACGTGACTGTGGGTTGGTGTTTATCTAATCCTCACCTCGGCCCCACAGTCCCGCCTTGTTTGTGGTGAGCACTCTGTGACAGAAGGAGAGGCTCAGTGAGTAAAGACACTGACTCTGGCACTGAGTTTGAAGCAGGGGAACCTGGTTCAATTCCCGGTGTTGCCTCCTTGTGACCTAGGGCAAGTCACTTTATCTCCCTGTGCCTCATGCACTAAAAACATAGATTGTGAGCTCTATGGGGCAGGGAATATATCTGCAAAAAATGTCTCTGTAAAGCGCTGCATAAAAACTAGCTGCGCTATACAAGAACAAACAATTATTATTAATTATTAGTAAATACTGTAGTGCATCACTTTTCAGGAGCCACATGGTTTCTATTCTATCAAAGACCAAAAATAAATTGTCAATTAAGGTGCATTACACATTCTAGTTATTTATTGCAGTATTAACCCATGACACATCAGTGATTGTTTTCAGAATCTTAACTCAAGTACCAATTAAGACTTGTCTACATATGAAGAATGACCATGCAAACATACTTCAGATAACAAAGTTGACTTTCTAACAGGGTGGTTCTTGAGTCAAGTGTGCTACACTCAAGCTGCCTCTCATGCATTGTTAACGACAAAGTTAACATAACACCAATGGTGCCCTATATTTGATCAATGAAGATTTTTTTTTTAAACAGCTGACCGCACAGGAGAGACAGACCTCAGCAACAGGAAAAACTGCTGCCACTTTAAGTGAGATGTGCAGCATTTTAGTAGAGCAGCTCCATGCAGGCAAGAAGAGGTTAACCCCAATGACTTCAGAATCTCTGGAATTAGCTATGAAGGACACAGCACATCCTTCTACTTCTGGATGGGGACCCTGTACATGAGGAGGAGCAAGGCAAACATCAACAGTGCCACCAACAGCATTAAACTGAATGATACTGCCAAGGACCCCCCGCTGTGTTAATCCTTTGGGCCATTAGTCTGTTTGCAGAAATGTCACAGAAATGTTGCAGCATTACTGGGAGATTGCCCCAGATTTTCAAAGGCAAGTGTTCGGATACTCGTTGCTGCATTTGTACTTAAACGAGGCGTCAACATCATATGTTAATAAAATTTTATTATTTTGGATTAGTGGTACATAAAGAGGATATTTATATCATAATATACATTCTCTGGTTAAAATATTGGTATTTTGCAAGATAACTTGAACATCTTCATATCTGAAATATGTACTTTGAGTGCAAGTGAAAGGGGCTCTTTTTTAGGGATTCTTTCCTACTTACTTGTCTATATATATCATTTATGTCCCTATGCACCTTGGTCAGCAGTTAATCGTTTGTATATAAGTGTGATCTGGCTACTAATCAGAATTTCTTTTCGCACAGAAATTGGATTATCTCCATTGATACCAACGATTCCTATTTCAAACTTTTGTTCCCACACATTGCTGAGACCAGAGACCGCTATACACGAGACTGATGTCCGGTAACATCTGCCTGTTCAACATACTACAGAATGCAAGTTTTTATTGTCGACCATGTGAGTGGCATTTGTCTAACCTTTTTTTTAATTAAAATTACATCTTTGAACTTTATCACACTATGGAGAGTGCACTTCTCATTTTTGTACATATCTACTGTATAAGAGCTAACTGATCTCGCACACTTGGACTTTCTCAATAACTGTAATTTATTTAGACGGTGATCAACGTTTCGGTCCCCGTGTCATGATATAATACTAGTGAATTCAGCATTCTATTTATAGCCCCAGAACCCAAGTAAAACAGGTGACCAGTGTTGTCTGAATAGTGCAGTGCAATAAAACAAACAATTAAAAGACTGTGTCTGAGTGAAACATTGCAGCCTGGTGGTGGCTACATCTTGCTAAACTAGTTTTCTTCTACTTGCCACATCGTTGTCTCCTGACGACTGTAGACACTTTGCTGATGCTGATGCCCATATATGGATACATGACTAAAACCCTATGATGCATATGCCCTTGTTTGGACTGAATCTATTACGTACCTTACCATACAGTATATGGGGCTACTCCCTGTAGGACAGCATGACTGCACTCTTGTTTAAACAGGAGGATCCCAGCATTATAGAGGGACATGTATTGCTCATATTTACTTTAGTCTTTTATTGCATAACTGACCTGACTGTGCTAGCTAAATTACATACTTTGCTTGGTTTGTAACACACGTTCATATGACTAATTATTGTTTCATTGCATATAGACTCAGGCAAAGTCTTTTAATTGTTTGATTGTTTCATGGCACTGCACTGATCACAGACAACATGGGTCACCTTTTTAACTGCACTTGGGTTCTGGGACTATAAATAGAATGCTGTATTCACTTTTATTGTACCTTAATAATATAATAATGTTTTTCTTGTATAGCGCTGAAAGTGTATGCAGAACTGTCCATAGAATTTTTGCAGACACGGGTCCCTGCCCTGTAGAGCTTACAATATGCGGCACATGGAGATAAAGTGACTTACCTTGTGACATGGTCAAAGGAGCTGATACCAGGAAATGAACCAGGCTTCCCTACTTCAAACTCAGTGTCATTGTTTTTCAGAGTCAGTGTTTTTACTCACTGAGCCGCTCCATCAGCCCAAAAAAGTGCTTTACAATTAAAGTACAGTGCGCGGAATGCAGCACACAGGAATTTTTACAGATTCAGCCCCTGTCCTGATGAGCTTACAATCTATTTTTTGGTGCCACAGAGGAATAAGGTGACTTGCCCAAGGTCACAAGGAGATGACAATGAGAATTGAACCAGGTTCCCTTGATTCAGACTCAGTGTCATTGTTAACAGAGTTAGTGTCTTTACTCAGTGAGCCACTCCTGAGCCCCTGGGATGAATATGTATTTTGAAAGCTCCTTTTATTGACCCACATATATTTATAGTTATCATATCCCCTCTTACATGCATCTTTTCTAATGTAAACCAATCTAATTTAGCTGGCCTCTCCTCATAAGTCAGATTTGACATACCCTGTATTAATTCGGTGGCTTTTCTCTGGACTCTTTCTAGTTCCATAATGTATTTTTTATAGTGGTGCCCAAAACTGTACTCCATATTCAAGGTGTGGTCTTACTAATGCTTTATACAGAGGCATCATTATGTTTACTTCCCTTCCATCCATACCCTGTTTAATGCAAGATTAGATCTTATTTGCTTTGCAGCTACTACCAGACATTGGGCACTATTGCTAAGCCTGTTGTCTACAAGCACTCCTAAATCCTTCTCCATCAAGAATTCACCTATTTTTCTCCATTTCATTTGTAAGTAGCCTCTTTATTCTTGTTTCCTAAATGCATAATCTTACACTTATATGTATTAAACCTCATCTGCCATTTACCTGTCCAAGTTTATAGTCTATCAAAGTCCTTCTGGAGAGAAATTACATTCTGCTCTGATTTTACTACCTTACACAAATTAATGTGATTAGCAAAGATGGAAACTTTTCTCTCTATGTCAACCTCAAGGACATTAATAAACAAGTTAAAAAGCAGTGGCCCTAGTACCAAACCTGGAGGTACTCCACTTACAAATTTAGGCCAACCTAAAAGATTCTATTTATGACAACTCGTTGTTGTTTAGCCTTCAACCAGTTTTCAATCCAGGTGCAAATATTTTTATCGAGGACAATTGCCTTTATTTTGTACACTAATCTCTTATGTGGCACTCAGTGGCGGATTAAAAATGTTGCTGCCCATAGACACTTACCTTTTTCCGCCTAGGTTGCCTCCTCCTGCAGCATTGCGGCGTCAAATGACTGTGCATATACCCAAAGCACCATTCACTAGTCACTTGTCAGTGGCAGTAGCAGGGGCTCCCCTATTGCTCCTCCTTGGTAAATACAGAGGCAAATAATGTATTTAATACCTCCACTTTTTCCTTATCTCCAATGATTTGCCTGTCCATCTCACACTGAAAGTGTCCTACTGTATATTTTCTTTTTCTAATAATTTTGTTATTAAGGTGCTTGAAGAATTTTTTAGGGTTGATCTTACTTTCTATTGCAATCCTTTTTTCGTTTTCAATTTTTGCTAATCTGATTGCCCTTTTGCAATTTTTGTTAGATTCCTTATATATCTGATATGATGCCTCCATCCCTTCTGACTTTAACAATCTAAATGCCAGCCTCTTCCTTTCCATTTACTCCCCTGCCTGTTTTTTTAGCCACATGAGTTTGGACTTGTTTATTTTATATTTATTACACAGGGGTATACATTAGTAAGTATACTTATCTAACAGTGTTTTAAAGACAACCCATTTATCTTTCATATTTTTCCTGCACAAATCTCATCCCAGTTAATTATTTGTAAATTATTCCTCAGTTTGTTAAAATCTGCCTTTGTAAAATGTAAAGGTTTTGTTGAACCCGTATAATATAGTTTTAGAAAATATATTTCAAATGAGACCATGTTATGATCACTGTTTCACAAATATTCTCTAACTTGAATATTTGTTATTACTTCTACATTGTTTGATATTACCAATTCAATAACACCCGTTTCCTGGTTCAGGGTCCCTATGAGTTATTGAGTAGAGGGGAAGAGGGGTTCCAGGGCCCAGGACTCAGCCATATTGGCCAAGAGGCAACATTGAGTTGGATTGAAAATCTGGGGTGAAAACTGCCCCCCTGAACCTGGGGTGCCATGGCAGGTGGGTCCTGAAGGAAGGTCACCTCCTTAAATTAATGCCTCATTAAATCAATAACAGAGCTCTGTGGATCTGGTCCACAGTGTGCTTGGATGGAGGGTCAGAGAGAAGCTGACGACCTCTGTTGCTCCAATTCTCTATTAGAGATGTAGGACTGCCTGTGACTAGGCATGGAGAGGGGAGAAATTCGGGTAACTCTCAGGAAATCAATGTTGTTCACAGATCTGTTGTTATGAGGCATTTTAGGAAACTGCTCTTAGTCAGACAGACCAACACACTACACTCAGACTAAGTAAAGACCTTTTAAGTGTTGAAGGTCCAGAGGCATTTCACCATTTGAGGTCATTCATCGCTTCATCTGCAATCACATCACCGCCACAACCCCCTTACGTAAATTGAAGTAGAGGGTGTTCCACTTCAGTTTCAAATGTGTTATACAGTAGAGAGGAGGCATCCTGGGGTAGAGATGAGTATTGGTACTGTATAGGAAGAGATTGGACATACTGTACGATACAGAAAGGGGGATTGGATTAATAATTCACTGAAGAATAGAAGAACCTGGAAAATAAATTGCAGGATTTAGATGTAAATTGGCAAAGGTCATTATTCAGGAAAATAATTAAATATTTTCCTTTAAGTACAATAGCTGTGTGGAATAAATTAGAAGTATCAGTTCAGAAGAATGTAGTCCAATTTGTTGGATGTTACAGGAGTTGAAACGATTAAGGACACGTACAAGAGTTTTAAGAGGAGGAAATCAAAAAGGAGACTTTTGTTTCTAAATTAACAAAAAGGTTAGAAAAAAATGGGACACGGGTCCCCAGTGGTGCTACAAAAAAAATTGTGGATACAATAATTAATGCATAACAGCAATCATATATATGTAGCAATAAAGTCCAATAATAATAAGAAAATGAAGGAACCTTGAGTAATCAGGTGGTAGGAGGTAGAGTATATATCAGTCGAGTGAGTGTGGGATGATGGGGCAACCTGCTGAACAGATATGAACTACGGAGTATGTATAACTTACGGAGGGAGGAAATGCTGGTTCAGTGACCTCTTGAGTTATCCCCATGTGTAGGGGAGACTCCTCCGGTGAGTGACAGAACACTCTCCCCCCTGCTCTGTGATGTGAAGGAGGTGCCATGAGCACACTGGCTGCAAGATGTATAAGTCAGCTATATATAATGAAAGCAGCTGTACTCACAGTGAGTTGCTCCCGCTGGTTCCATTGAGCGTGCTTCCGTCTTGAGGTAAGTAAATCGATGTGATATAAAGGAAAGAAGAAGCACAGCAGTAAGAAAAATAGAGGGCTGGATGCAGGTATAATAATAAAACTATTTAATGGGCATAATAGCCACACATAAAAAAAAGACAGGGGTCTTCTGACGCGTTTCTCTCCACGGGGAGAAACGCATCAGAGGACCCCTGTCATTTGTGTTTTTTGGCTATTATGCCCATTAAATAGTTTTATTTTTATACCTGCCTCCAGCCCTCTATTTTTCTTACTGCTGTGCTTCATCTTTCCTCCATACCACATCGATAGCAAAAAGGTTACGTCATACCGGAATGGCTGGGAGACCTCCAAAATGGCCTCCGGGCAGTGGGTAGTCCCCCGGGCTCCCAATATACTGACCACGTCTACCACAATCGTAGTCTCATCAGGGATTGAATCAACATACAAACTTTGCTGTAACTTATGCTAATTCAATTTATGTACATTTTGGAAGACACATGATAGGACAGGAAGCAATCCAGAGATGCTGCGCAGCTGCTGTCATGCGCTGAAAAGCCGCATGCAGAGAGTAGCAGGAAGCTGCAGGGTGCATAAGTTACAACAAAGGTAGCTATAGTAACCAATTCCAGAGTAAAAGATGGACTGCAGACCCATGCCAAAGAAGGAATGCCCTTTCAAAAAGGTAATGCAGTAAGACACTTAAAATTATGCAAACTACTGCACCGACACACTTTATTCGAGCAAATACCCGGTATGTACCTGGCAGATACCTGGAATGCGCCGCTCCTCACCTCTGACAAGCCCCGTTGCATTTGCCTTCCCAGCCTGGGTTCATGCCTGGCTGATGGGCGGCTGATCTGTTAAATGATAATGATTAGGATTTAATAGGCTGCAATGCTTCGCGTGTCTACCAGATGGCATAAATTCATGAATTGTAATGCAGTATATATATATATACTGTGCAGTATTGCAGCCAGCGGGAATAAAATGCTTCAATCCCTGCCTGGAAAATAACTCAATGCACTCGGGCAGAAAACAGTCACAAACCTCAATACACCCGGGTATACCCGAATTCGTGGGACTAGCCGAGCTCGAATAAAGTGTGTCGCCAGTGTACCATCTCCTAATTTGCATTGCATCCAATGTCAGAATTTCACTTCATAAAGTTGGTTAGTATTTTCATGTCGTTTTGGAAGGGAAAGTTTCTCTACAAAATTACGTAGAGAAACATGTTCAGCTGATGGAGTCAACTTTACTTTTGAGTAGCCAAGGAGGACAAGGAAAATGAAAAAGTTCATGTGGTTATTAGACTGGAATGTTTTTGCACTCTGAAGAAATGTTTATCTGTGTTACATTATCTGTAACATGTGGCTGCCATTGTTTTTTTTTTAGTTAAATATAAAGAGTCAACTTCTGACAGAATACAACTAATGTCTCCTGCAATTTCTGGGAGACTTACATGTATTTATTTATTTATTTATAAAAATGTTTTACCAGGAAGTAATACATTGAAAGTTACCTCTCGTTTTCAAGTATGTCCTGGGCACAGAGTTATAATGACAAATACATGGTTACAATGAGTGAAATGGGTTATACAATACTTAATATACAATACATTGTATGCACAGTTAAAGATAATATATATTATAGACGTATATAACAGTTACAGACCAGATTAAAATGTGATACAGCTTTAGTTTTGAAAGAACTTTGACAAGTGGTGGAAGTGAGAGTCTCCGGTAGACTGTTCCAGTTGTGTGGTGCACGGAAAGAGAAGGAGAAGCGGCCGGATACTTTGTTGAACCTTGGGACCATGAACAGTCTTTTGGAGTCAGCATGTCTGTACTGTACTGTATATTACCTCCTTGTAAATCAGGAGGAGACTAGGTAAAGATGAAGCACAGAAGAATTATTTGCTTTCATTTCCCTCTCACAGGTCAGATGGCAGAAACAATACAAAGTTAAATGTTTAGTGTGTAGAGTAATGTGAGTAAAGAAAGAATCAGGATTTAGTGAAACAGGAATATATCAAATGGAGCATGCGGAGGAGAATGAGAAGGGAGATTAACCCAGCCATATAATAAAAACAAAGTTCTTATTCCTTTTGAATATAATTAAATAGTTTATAACGGTTTAGGTGTGCCACATGTTCAACATACATTTTCAATGAAAGCTTCATACTCATATTGCAAAGACATATAGTGCCGATACGAGCTATCGCACCTGTTCCGGCGTTAACTCCAATTCAAGTCAATGGGATTAAACACCAGAACAGATGTGATAACCAGTTCTTGATGTATGTGCGGATACAGACTATATTTTGTGTGTGGTTTCCTTCAGTCCACATATTCGACTGCTACCCTCCTATAGATGTAACGCTGCATGGGAACCATATTCACCAATTTATACATAGGCTAAAAAAAATATATATATATATATATATATAGTCATTGGTATGGAGATTGCACTCACGTTTAGTCAGAAGGCAGATGCTTATCCCATAATGAGCATATAGACATGTAGTGACCAGGGGATCCTGATAACAAAAGACCGCACACCGCGGTGTGCTGTCTTTTGTTAGCAGGATCCCCTGGTCATTACATGTCTATATCTATATATATATATATATATATATATATATATATATATATATGGTTTATGTGTCTTTTTCAATACAAAAACTTGTGATCAAATGTACCAGAGTGCTGTCTCCTGATCTCGTGCTTCAAACGGTATCGTGTGGTTTATTATTGCTTTATGGGACAAGCACCCAATTTTTTCTACTTGCAAGTGGAGTGCAGGCTGCTTTTGTGGATTATATATATATATATATATATATATATATATATATATATATATATATATATATATATGTATGTGTGTGTGTGTAAGAAGGATGCTTTAGAGATCTTTATTTGGGTTATACTCTCCTCTGGTATGTTCATCATATAGCATGGCGATATCCATAGCCATACATTGAGGCAGTCATTTAACCTTATTTGTATGTGGAATATTATAGTTACGCTCCAGATTGAGTCCACACGCCACCTTACCAATGGAGATTTTATGGGACTATCCTTCATTGTATATAGTCATTGTAACAGGGGACTTATCCCTGCTCAAAAATTTGCCTCTAATCCAGCAGTGTGATGGTTAACTGCTGGTGGACAATTAAACAACACCACCTGGCTGATTACAGGTGTCAAAAAGCCTGCCTCTGAGACAGGAAGAGAGATTTTCCTCAGTACACAAGGGTGCTGACAAGAGGAAAGAGGTCTTGAGCAGAAAGGCTCTGCTGAGATCAAGACACCCAAATACCTATATTCCTAGCCACAGGGGACCCAGGAACCTACCAGAGACTGACATGAAGGGCCACCTGCTATAAGGTATCTCTTGAGACTTTGGGGAATAGGGTGGTAATGGGATTATTCCTCCAGCCCTGGAAAAAGGGACTGGGGAAGTAAGTTAGCCCTTAAACAGGGATAGGCGTTTGTTGTTTTCATATGTTTTGCTGTGTTAAAAGGGACAGGCGCAATAAAGCCTTATTTTAATTTCACCTTAAAAACGGTCTCCATTGCATACCTCTGCACACATCTCTTACAGTCATGTATATGTTTTTTCTGATGTAATAAACTTTTTAATTTTTTCTTATTGGTCACTGTGGAGACTTTGCTACTGGGCTTTTCTACTGGGCTTTTTATAGGGGACATTCATACTGTACTCCTTCACAAATAGAGTCGTATTCCCACTCCTCAGAGTGTGCAGATTATTAGGAAACTTTGCTTGACCCCATTGGGGATCAATATTATGTACATATATCATGTTTTCCCTATATGCCCCTCAATGTAAATTCTTTATATCATATATTGCTTAAAACTTAAGGTGAGCGGTCAGGTATCTTTGTATTGCCTTGATGTATGTGCCCCATAGAGACATATTTACTAAGCAGTCTTCTGCCATAAGGCACCCTACAATGCTGGAAGACAAAAAAACAAACAAAGCGCACAACACTCATCGTGAAAAATGTAATAAACTATGTTTATATATAAGGTGTTTCAAGGTTATGCGTACATCAAGGTAGATTAATCAAGCATAGAGCCACAGAGTGGCAGTTACCAGCGTCTGCAACCAGGAACCACCAGAGCTTCACCGTTTATTCCCTGAAGAAGTGGCCTGTTGAGCTACGAAACGCCGCGTAGGAGAGATACCATTCAACCTATATACTTTTATTATTCATATTCCAAGGTGTATTTTATTGTCAAACGGTTTGCTGAACATCGAGTTGATTTCCTCTTCTGCGCATGTGCCGCGCTGTTGCCTGCCTCTGTGGTTGCCAAGCGAGGTCTGAATCATTACTGGCAGACGCTGTTACTCAAAGCAGAGCGGGCGCTCTGACGTCACAAAAGGGCCTGCGGGACCACGCCGTCACGCTGCCTGACTGATCGGGAAACACAGTGAGGTCTGCAGAGGAACCTGTGTACTACTTGCGAGCAAAGGACAACCACTCCCCAGGATCCACTAAGCGTATTGACGCTATTTACAGGACATTGAGACTGTGGCAGAGTCATCAATTATCTGGCATTTCACCTACCTGTAGGTGGAAAGGAGAGTGAAGCTCTGGTGGTTCCTGGTTACAGACGCTGGTAACTGCCACTCTGTGGCTCTATGCTTGATTAATCTACCTTGATGTACGCAGAACCTTGAAACACCTTATATCTAAACATAGTTTATTACATTTTTCACGATGAGTGTTGTGCGCTTTGTTTGTTTTTTTGTTACTAGATTCTAGGGTCTTGGGCTACCCTTTACACAGCAGCAGACGCTCATCTACATTGGTATATATTTATTTACCTTTTCCACATGGTGGGGTGTGTTTTTTTAATTTAAATTGACATCACAATTAACACTTTGTATTAAGTATATATTTTAGTGCGCACTTATTTATTTTTTCTAAATGTTGGAAGACACCTTACAGCCTATTCACTTGAATGGTCTGAGAGGTGCCTTCCGACACAGGAAGATGTCTTATGGCAATAAGACTACTTAGTAAATATGGGCCTTCATTTTTCAGTTCTTTGATTTTTGTAGGACTGTATATTTGATGAATGTATATACTCAATTTATGAGCAGCCCGAAGTTCTATTTGTTTTTTGCTGCTACTGCTCTGTTCTTGTGTAACTTGCTTGTTTCCACACAACTAACAGAGCATGAAGGACGAATGAATTGTGAAAATGAAGCATGAATTATTAGGTTCATTGCCATACAGTTATCAGGTAAACTCCTGTGGATTGGCTTAGCCAGTAATTTCACAAAGATTCCCATGGCAGGCCGCCTGTAACATAAAACTGCCTGCAATAAAGACAATCCTAACAGTATCTTGAAATTTTTTGGCAGTGTTACTAAACAATTATTTTTTATTATTATTATTATTATTATTATTATTATTATTATTCCAAACGGAGCTGTTAACATTCTAATATGTATGTGTGTATGTATCTGTTTAGGGCAGCCTACCAAGAGCAAGATGTCTCATTCTCCCTTTAAGAGTTGAAATACTTTGTACAAAATCTGAATTCTCAGAGAAAGAACCCCAGATAGGCCAGAAAGGGCAGAGCCCACCCAGACACACACTAAGGAGGACAGAAAAAGCACTCCATCCCTTTAAGCCAACAAGGAAGATAAAAAATAAACAATGTTATGCTTCAACTTTCTTTACTGCCTCAATATCTGAAGAGAAAACAGAGGCATCAACCAAGAAAGAAAGGAACATAAACATTGGCCTCGATTTAATAAAATATGATGGTCATATAAGGATTTTATGTTAAATATGACTAGACGCTACATAGAAAAACAAGTTTAAGACAGAACATCAAGAGAATTTTTGAGCCATGGGGATATTTATATGTGCAGAGATCCTTTAATCTATCTAACTTATACTGTATATGTAAGCATCTGCATTCTCCTCTGGTGGTTTTTGAAAGTGAGAGGTGTCAGTTCAAATGCAGAAATTGTGTAGAAGGTTTGGAATGTGTAATATTTTGTTGAAGCACAATGTGGCATTGTACATTAGCACTCACTCAGACCTTACACCGGAAGTTCTGAACTCATCAAAAAGATTATGTATGTCCTGGTATATTACAGAACAAGAGCTTCTACTATGTACTGTATGAGATTATATGTGAATTTAATAATGTTATTAATGTACTTAATTGAACAGATGAGTAACAAACTTCAAGCAGCTTTATGCTTAAAAGAATATTGATGTATTGTTTAGACAACTCTAGAGGCCTAGAAACCATTGGAAACGATATCTTAAGTGTCACAAATGAAGTGCCTGTGGAGTTAATATTGGATTTATCATCTCTGGATGTTTTCTATGTAATGTCTGAATCAAGGTAAGAGGGGGTGGAGGGGTGTGAGGAGAGGGGGAAAGCCAGCAGGGGAAAAAGATTGTGCTCCCCTGCACTAAGGCATGGAAACTCCATTTTGCTTGAATGGGAGTTTCCATACATTAGTGCTCCATTGGCACTAACACACTTTAGGGAATACCCGGTGTGCTCTGTGCTTCCCAACTGAATAGTATGTCTTAGTTAATGTTTTTGCTGTCAAAAGGTGCCAGAAATGCATTGTGAAGCACTTCTAGGAGTGAAGGAGCTAAGTTAACATACAGTACATGGAAAATAAATTATTTACAGCAATAAATTACAAGTCTATTCTATAAGGGATCTGTCTGGATACCAAGATGGCAAATGGACCATGTCATATTTTGCGTCACCTAGGATGGCTGCTGACAGGAAGTCAGTATAAGAGATCTGTCTGGATACCAAGATGGCAGATGGACCATGTCATATATTGCCTGCAGCTGGTTCTGGCCTTTAAATAGCAAGCAGTTGCTCTCTGTCTCTGCTCGTGCAAAGTAATCTGTTACTTGTTCCTGCTTGAGCTCTGCCTTTGCTCCTGTGATTGCCTGTCTGTGTTTGAATTTCTGCTTGGACCTTTCTACCCCTACCTGCCACCTGCCTTGACGACGGAACTGGACCTGACTACCCCTGCATCCCAGGCCTCTGATCCAAGGCCAAGGTCAGTGTACTACTCCCTACCTTGTATTCTGTTTTGCAGTCAGCAACGTTATATTCCCACCACAGCTGAAAATATGTTTAAAAGTGCAAGATGTGGAATACATATTGTCACCTGTATGAGACTCCTTTTTCTGCCTCGTTTTAGCAGAACTACTGTACCCAAAAAAAAATATATATATATATATATATGTATATCTTTACTTATATAGCGCCATTCCTGTACATAGCACTTCCCAGCAGTAATACAAGTAACATAATAATATAAATAACAAATAATAAAAACAACACATAACAGGAATAAGTGATTCAGACATAAAAGTAACATTAGGAAAAGGAGTCGGTGCCCCGAAGAGCACACAATCTAATTGGAAAGTAGGAAGAACGTACAGAGGAAGTAGGAAGGTGTTCTGGTAAGTGCATCTGCAAGGGGCCAAGGTCGATGTGTGAAGTGTATAATATCAGCCACGGAGCTACTCATATGCTTCATTAAGGAGGTGGGTTTTAAGATAGTGACAATATAAGAATATATCCGCACACTATATTGTGATACAATATTAATTCAAACAATTGGTTGATTACTATCAACTGATATATATTAAAATACTAATAACGTGATAATCACTAGATACAATGTGACAACATACATATAAAGATTGTGTCAGAAATAATGTCAAAGATATGACACAAGTGAAGTGTATTTGGATAAAAATGTAAATTTCAAAGAATATAATCAGGAGTCTGCAGCTAGTCAGTGCAAATGGCTCAAGTGAAGTGTATAATATCAGCCATGGAGCTACTCATATGCTTCGCTAAGGAGGTGGGTTTTAAGATAGGTCTTAAAGGTGAATAGAAATGGTGCTGGTCGGATATTGAGGGAAAGGGCATTCCAGATGTGTGGGACAGTCAGTGAGAAAAGGTTTAAGGCGGGAGAGGGCTTTAGATACAAATGGGGTAGAGAGAATACATCATTGAGCAGAACGCAAGAGTCGGGATGGTGTACAGCGAAAAATTAGGGATGAGATGTAAGGAGGGGCAGAAGTGAAAAGCTTTAAAAGTGAGGAGGAGAATTGAGTGTGTGATATGGGATTTGATAGGAAGCCAGGAGAGGGGTTCCAGCAGGGGAGATGTGGAGACAGATTTAGGAGAGAATAAAGTGATTCTAGCAACAGCTTTAAGAATACATTGAAGGGAAAACAAGTGAGAGGCAGGAAGACCAGGCAGCAGAAGGTTACAGTAGTCGAGATGGGAGAGTATGAGGGCCTGCATTAGAGTTTAAGCAGTAGAGTAACTGAGGAAAAGGAATATCTTTGCAATATTGTGGAGGAAAAAAATGACTGATTTTAGCTACCTTTTGAATGTTAGAGGAGAATTTGAGGGAGGAATCAAATGTGACCCCTAGGCAGCGTGCTTGTGATACTGGGTGTATGATAGTACTTCCAACACTAATGAAGGAGATAGTAGGACCATCTTTGGGAAGTGTTAAGAGCACCTAGAGAGAGAGTGTAACGAGAAAAGAGAAGAGGTCCCAGTACAGAGCCCTGGGGTACCCCCACAGAGTTCAATAGAGGAGGAGGTGCTAGCAATCGAGACACTGAAAGTACGATGGGAGAAGCACGAGGAAATCTAGGATAGAGCTTTGTTATGGATACCAAGAGTATGGAGAATGTGAAGTTGAAGAGGCTGGTCCACAGTATCAAAGGCTGCAGAGAGGTCTAGCACTATGAGCAGAGTGTAGTGACCTTTGTCTTTGGCAGCATGGAGGTCAATAGTTATTTTAGTGAGGGCTGTTTCAGTGGAGTGAGCTGTGCAGAAGTCAGGTTTTAGGAGAGAATAGGTGGTGAGAAAATGGAGCAAGCGAGAGAATACAAGGTGTTCAAGGAGTTTCAAGGCAAAAGGCAGGAGGGAGACAGGTAGGGTCAAACTTCCTGTTTTTGAGTAATGGTATAACTGTTGCATTTTTTAAGTAGGAGGGAAAGGTACCATAGTAGAGGGAGGAGTTAAAAATGTGTGTGTAAGGATTAGAGTAGGTGCAGGAGGTTTTAGGAGATGGGAGGGAATGAGGTCAAGAGGGCAAGTGGTAGAGGGAGAAGAGGAGATCCGTAGTGATACATACTCCTCTGTGACAGAGGAAAAAGAATGGCAGAAGGCAGGAGGAGAGTTAGGAAGAGGTGAAGGATAGGAGGAGGATACAGAGGGGGATGTCTTGACATATGGATTCTACCTTTTTCTTGAAATAGACAGCAAAGTCCTGAGGTGAAATGGAGGAAGAAAAACTGGTAGCAGATGGTGGTCTGGGAAGAATGTAAAAGACAGAGAAGAGTCGGATGGGTTACACTTCTGCGTGTTGATTAGTGAAGAAAAATAGGTTTGTCTAGCCTGGGAGAGGGCAGAGTTGAAACAGGATAGGATACATTTGTAGTTAAGGAAGTCTGCGAGAATATGAGATTTCTTCCAGAGGCATTCAGAGGAATAAGTGCAGGAATGCAGCATGCATGTGTGGCAAAAAGATACAGGATTTCAGAAAGTGTGCCTCCATGTGGATATATAGCAAATCTGTCAAACCAGAAAATAATTCAAAGAATGTATTGCAAAAAAGAATGCTAAGACAACAGTGCAATACACTCAGTGAGAGAGAAGAGGGAGTGAAAGAGGAGAGAGGAGGAGGGGGAGTGATAAGGGAGGAGGGAGATTGAGTAGAAAGAGGGAGTGTGAGAGAGATGGGGGAAGAGAGGACGAGAGATAGAGGGAGGAGAGTGAGAACGAGAGAGAGGTGGAAGGGGGTGTGTAACGCCCGTATGCCCGCAGACCTGGCCAGTCCCCAGTACTGAGGTGGGTAATATTATAACACACACCCACAGCAGTGAGGGCGTGCCCGGAGTGTGGTAATGCGTTGCCGGGCCTGTTGAGAAAAGGTTAACATATACTTGCAACGTCCAGGATGCCAGAGTTTGGATAGTAATGTCCGTGTGCCAGAGTTCAGGGGTTATAGAGAGCAGCGTGGTGATGTCCGTAAGCCAGTGTTCAAGGATTGGAGAAGGCAGCGTAGTAATATCCGAATGCAGGGTTCAAGGGCAGGAGAAAGCAGGGTAATCCAATTCAAAGCAGAGATCAAGCCAGGGAAATCCAAAGGTAAGCAGGGACAGGAACCAGCACTGAAAGAGACAGAAGAGCCAAGCATAGAGACTGCACACAGGGGTCACAAGAAGCTATGCAGAGCAATGAGCTAGAGGACAGACGGGGATTATAAAGGAGGGAGCACCAATGGGAGAGGAAGGAGGAGCAGGGTTGAGGGTTGAGTGAGTGGTTGCAGGGATAGGTCAGAAGGAGCAAGGGAGGAGACAGGTGAATCACACAGGGATATGGCTTGTACGCTATGGGAGGCGGAGCCAGGGCTCTGGGAAGGCCTATACCTGAAGCGTGTGCGCGCGCCCTCTGTAAAGGTTGGATGCGCGCGCACAGTGTGTGCCAGGGAGCGCGAGGAGCGTAGCGCCGCGGGGGTGCTCGTCAAGGAAGGCGAGAAAGCAAGAGAAGAGACAAAAGAAGGAGGTAATGTGGCAGGTGGGGAAATAGAGGGACGCCGCGAGCTGTGAGTGCCGCGGAGGGGATCGGGTGCCTGGAGAGGTGTGCGCACCTCGCAGGGAAAGCGCGTGACAGCTGGACGCGCGTCCGGGCACGCCGCATAGGAATGGGTGCGGGAGGAAGAAGGGACAGAAGGACGAGGAGGCGAGGGAGGAAGGTCAGAGGCAGAGGGAGCAGGGGTGACGGGGAGACATTGGGAAGCACGAATCCCCTGAACCGTCACAGGGTGTGAGAGAGAAGGGGGTGAGAAATAGAGGGAGAGGAAGAAAGAGAAGGGGGTGTGTGTGAGGGGGTATACAAGAGATAAAGAGAGGGGGGACTCACAGAGCTGCCAACATGGCGGGCTCATGTGAAAACTCTAGTCCCGTGGCCCAAGAAAGCTGTTGGTGGTGCTGACCATACCTATATTATCAGTTGCTAACAGACCAGCAAATGGGAATAGAAAACAAGGATTAGTTAGTTGGCAGATATAGTACAGTTTTACATTTTAAGTGAATCTATTTTTCTGAGCAGACTTTATTTATTTATTGCCCACTTTTGTTCCTTTTTCATGCATTTATTAACACAACCAGATTTGAAGTTGTGTGAAAGATGTACATCAAGCATGAAAACCCGTGATTTACAAATTCACTGAATTAGGCCATGGTGCTTATTCAATAAAGTTTTTATAGCACTGTGTGACAGATTGGTCTTGAGTGAGGAGTCCACACAACAGTTTCTGTCCAAAACCAAGTCGTTTATTTCCCAGATTTTTAAAACAAGTTACAATACACTTTAGGTCAATAGTGCAAAAGATCAAACAAAAACAGCATACATCTGGAAAGAACACAAAACATTCTTAGCTTTGACACAGGGGGAGAGTCTCAGCTATTCCCCAGATCAGCCCTCTGGGAACCCGTACACTTGCAGGTAGTGAAGCCCTGCTTCCTTGCAGGCTTGGGAACTCACTTGCTTGACCAGGGGCTGAGAGGGAGCCCACCACCCCTTGTTAACTATTACCAACATAAACACATACAAATAACGACAAACTCAGTCTGGAGGTATAAAAGGCAGCAGCTTTGTTTATTAAATAATAATAGCGGAATGCTAGACCCTGCCATAATGCTTGCTTAATAGGTTAGGTCAGCGGTGCGCAAACTGTGGGGCGCGCCCCCTTGGGGGGGCGCATGATTATGTAGGGGGGGCGCGGGCTGCTTGCAGGGAAACCTGGGGGCGGGCAGAGCTGTGCACGGGCGGCCAGAAGCCCCGTGCTGCTGCTTCTATGTGTCTGTGTCTTGCAGAGGGGGCGGGGCTTCTCTCTGCACACAGACAGACCCTCCTTCTCTTCCTGTCTGCTTCCCGCACCAGTTTATCAGCATTGGGGGTTGGGGGATCGGAGCATGTCACCCCCCCCGGGAGAAAGTGTGTGTGTGTATTGAGTTTGTGTGTGGGGGGGGGGGGATTGAGTTTGTGTGTGGGGGGGGATTTGTGTGTGTGGGGGGGGGATTGTGTGTGGGGATTGAGTTTGTGTGTGTGTGGGGATTGTGTGTGTGTGGGGGGGGGGATTGAGTTTGTGTGTGTGTGGGGGGGGGATTGAGTTTGTGTGTGTGTGTGTGCGGGGGGGGGGGGATTGTGTGTGTGTGTGTGGGGATTGAGTGTGTGTGTGTGTGTGTGTGTGTGTGTGTGTGTGTGTGTGTGTGTGTGTGTGTGTGTGTGTGTGTGTGTGTGTGTGTGTGTGTGTGTGTGTGTGCGGGGGATTGTGTGTGTGGGGGGGGATTGTGTGTGTGTGGGGATTGAGTGTGTGTGTGTGTGTGTGTGTATTGAGTTTGTGTGTGTGTGGGGGGGGGGATTGTGTGTGGGGGGGGGTTGTGTGTGTGTGTGGGGATTGTGTGTGTGTGTGTGTGTGGGGGGGGATTGAGTGTGTGTGGGGATTGAGTGTGTGGGGATTGAGTGTGTGTGTGCGGGGGATTGAGTGTGTGTGTGTGTGTGGGGATTGAGTGTGTGTGTGGGGATTGTGTGTGTGTGGGGGGGGGATTGTGTGTGTGTGTGGGGGGATTGTGTGTGTGTGTGGGGGGATTGTGTGTGTGTGTGTGTGGGGGGGGGGGAGTGTGTGTGTGTGTGGGGAGTGTGTGTGTGTGGGGATTGAGTGTGTGTGTGTGTGTGTGTGTGGGGTGGGATTGAGTGTGTGTGTGGGGGGGATTGAGTGTGTGTGTGTGTGGGGGGGGGGGGGATTGAGTGTGTGTGTGGGGATTGTGTGTCTGTGTGGGGGGGGATTGTGTGTGTGTGGGGGGGATTGTGTGTGTGTGGGGGGATTGTGTGTGTGTGTGGGGAATGTGTGTGTGTGGGGGGATTGTGTGTGTGTGGGGGGGGATTGTGTGTGTGTGGGGGGGGATTGTGTGTGTGTGGGGGGATTGTGTGTGTGTGTGGGGGGGGATTGTGTGTGTGGGGGGGGGATTGTGTGTGTGTGTGTGTGTGGGGGGGGATTGTGTGTGTGTGGGGGGGGGATTGTGTGTGTGTGTGGGGGGATTGTGTGTGTGTGGGGGGATTGTGTGTGTGTGTGTGTAGGGGGGGGGAGTGTGTGTGTGTGTGTGTGTGGGGAGTGTGTGTGTGGGGGGGGATTGAGTGTGTGTGTGTGTGGGGGGGGGGATTGAGTGTGTGTGTGTGGGGATTGAGTGTGTGTGTGTGTGTGTGTGTGAGGGGGGGATTGAGTGTGTGTGTGTGTGGGGGGGGGATTGAGTGTGTGTGTGGGGGGATTGAGTGTGTGTGGGGGGATTGAGTGTGTGTGTGTGTGGGGGGATTGATTGTGTGTGTGTGTGTGGGGGGGGATTGATTGTGTGTGTGTGTGGGGGGGGAATTGTGTGTGTGTGTGGGGGGGGATTGAGTGTGTGTGTGTGTGTGTGTGGGGGGGGGGGGATTGAGTGTGTGAGTGTGTGGGGATTGAGTGTGTGGTGTGTGTGTGGGGGGGGGATTGAGTGTGTGTGTGTGTGGGGGGGGGGATTGAGTGTGTGTGTGTGGGGGGGGGATTGAGTGTGTGTGTGGGGATTGAGTGTGTGTGTGTGTGTGGTGATAGATTGAGTGTGTTGTAATGCAGTGGTGCACAAACTGGGGGGGCAATGAAGCGCAAGATTATTTAGGGGGGCACAGGCGGCGTGCGACAAAAACTGGGTGCGTGGGCCGGCAGACGCTGTGCGCGAGGGGCGGCCAAGAAGATGTACACGGGCAGGCAGCCGAAGATGTGTGCGGGTGGCTGAACAGGATAGTGCAGGTGGCGGCAACGTGATGGTGTGTGAGCGCACGCGCAGGGGCTTCGGAGGTACGGGGAGGAGCACGCCCGAGCACGGTGAAGTCAAACGCCCCTCCTTCGGTGTCTGCCCTGCAATAGCGCTGTGTTCCTGCTCTCCTCCGCTGGCAACCTGCTTTGCTGCGATCCTCTGCAAGTGAGAGGGTAGGCTGCACTATATCAATCATACTATGAATGTACAGAAATAATAAAAAAGAAAGTGAAAACACAAAATTGAAAACGGAAAAAAAAAAATAATACTGTAGGTAGGAGTTTGGATGACAATGGGGATAGCAAGACAAAAAGCATGGAGGGGAAGGAAGAAAAAAAAAGGGGGGGAGGGGGTAGCAAAGAGGTGGATGAATGCCCCCCCAAAGGATTGCCTTTGTGCACGTACGCTCTCCCAAGCTTGGCGCTTGGGGAGACAAACAAAATTGACTTAGATGTGCGCTAAGCAGCAGTCAATACACACACACACACACACTGCCACCCACAGACACACACAAATAGCCCCGATCCACGCTTGCAAAATTATGCAGGACACCCTGTGCTCATGCTTGGAGAGTTGGTGATGTCACCGCTCTCAGTGGCAGCGTGGACGCAGCCTAATTTTGCAAGCGCGAGCTGTTGAAATATGTATTTAAACATATTTAGATTTATATTGTATACCGTTTAATAAAGGTTTTTTTTTTTTTCATGTGATTTTGATTACATCAGGCAGGGGGGGCCCGAGACATTTTATGGATGAAAACGGGGGCTCGGCATAAAAAGTTTGCTCACCCCTGGGTTAGGTGAAGGGTCAGCTCGGCCTTGACCCGCTGCCCCCGTAAACCATAGCCATGCCCACATGAGCCGGCCATTGTCACGAGTGGGCTCCCAGAAGTCACGTCCAGTGACCCCTCCCATTCGCTTCTATCCCCGGGCTTTATCAGCCCAGAGCCCCATCTGGCAAGGACAAGCACTTACCCCCCAACTGCCGCCGCGACAGAGGAAAACTGGTCAAACTGACCCTTCCTTTAGGAACTTCAGTCCTTTTCATTTCTTTGGAAAGTATGTCGACTTCACACTGTAAAAAATAACAGATACATGTTAACAATATTCACAGGCAATATAGTTCAGTAGCTACTATGATAACATTCACCTCTACTCGTTGTCTATACGAGTGTCCAAACACTGATTACATGCTATACTCTCATCCATAAGGGATGTGTGGGTGGAAAACTCGCAACAGCCAGGAGCAGAATGAGAAATTCCTCTCGCCCCTCCCCTGGCTCCTCCCCCTCCCACCCCCGCCGCGTCCGCAACCAGAGTCCACCCCCAGTGGTGAGGAAGGCCTTGCCCCTGGTCATGGCCTTGGCGGCTAGGGGAGCTGCTAGTAATGAAGCCCAACTTCCTTGCAGGCTTGGGAATCTCTGGGGACCTGCTCACTTGCAGGTAGTGAAGCTCTCTAGTTTACTTGCCAGGTAAGTGTCCCAGGTATTCCCAGGCAAGCACTCTGGGAACCTGCTACCTTGCTGGCCTGTGTAGCACTGAACAAGGAGTCTGCTGCCTGTCTATTAAACTCCAATTTCCAATCAGGAGTTGATTGGAAGAACCTAGCAGACATGGAGCTTAGAGTGTGGTCTCCTATGGCTGGAACAGTTTAAACTCCTCACTCCCTCATACTTTTTGTTTTATCGTTGTTTTAATTGCATTTTCCATAACAAACATAATACATTTCCACAAAATTCCAGTTTACAGTGATTACAATATTCCTTTACATTTAACAGTGCACTAAACCAGTAAACAACATATTAACATTACATATACATTAGACAATGACAAACAAAAAATTAAATTAAATTTTAAATCGATGAGTCAGTTCTATCTGCATTGCATCATTTCCCTCTGTACCTTTTCCCTCCTCACCCACAGTTCCTTTTGTTGTTTCTTTGCTATAGGTCCTAACCTTATCTAGGGATAACAGACATTAAATATTTTATTATTTCCCCCCTCATCACCTTCTGTGCCTCTCACGTACCAGACTTCTTAGTAAATAACATGACATTTGGTCAAAGGCAGCATTACAACCTCATTGTCCCTGTCTGGTAAAATTTCAATAAAGGGATCCCATTTTTTAAATAGTGTTTCAGTTTTTAGCTCTTTATTGGTTTCGGCTTCCATTTTATCTAACATGATTAATTGTGTTAGATATTTGTTTAGCATCTCCATTAGAGGGGGTATATCCTTTACCATTGTAACATTATGGTCTACTACAGCCAATCAGATTGGGGATATAATTCCCACGATCTGATTGGCTCAAGTAGCAAGTGACGGCGGCCATCTTGCTTTTGATGACATCATGTCAAAGCAAAAGGAAGCACAGCCATTCTGATTGGCTGGATTCATGTCCTTTTTATGACGTCACCAAAAAAAAAATTAAATTAAAAAAAAATCACATGATTTTCACTGCCCAATAAAGGCCGTGGGAACCATTTGATGGAAATGTGACATCAAAGGCCTATAAAAGCCTATGTCGCCTCATTTTAGACCAAGAAGCCGAGGAGGACGGACCTCCTCCAGCAAGAAAAGGACCAGAGCATGCTGGAAGAAGATACAGATGAAGAAGACGATACAGATAAAGACTGCAAAGACCCCAGAAGACTGACAAATAGAATTACAAATTTACAGAAGAAGATAAGGACTTGGGATTTTTTTTTACCTGGTTCCTGTGCGTGGATTGGTTTGGGAGCAGGCGGTGTTCCCGGGATTCGGAGGGTGAAGTCATCTAAAGGTAAGGATATAAATTAAATGTATGTTATCTTACTTTTACAGGTAATTTTACGGGTAATTTGACTTTAAAATGCTAAGGAGCCTCTCCACTAGCTTTCCCTTCTCCTCTGGTGCATTTTTTTTTGTGTGTGCAGATTATTGCCTTTTAGGCTGCGATCTGGCGGAGCCTTCACAGAGCTTAGTCTTCTGCTGCTGCTCTGTCTGGTGCCATACCACCTCATACTTTTTTGACATTACCACACAGAAACTCACATTCAAGTCAATAGGAGTTTTGGTGCAGTAGTGTCGAATCTGCACTTTCATATTTTATTTTTAAAAAGCCCCATAGACCTTAAAAAAGGTTATTGTCACGCTTGTGCTCCCCAAACAAGCGCAGGGGAAGGAAAGGACCCGTTAGCGAGGTGGAGAATCCGCAGGGGATACGAAGGGAGTAAGTTGCCGTGCAGCTGGGGATCGGCGCACGTAGTCACGTGACTGTGCCACGTGCAGGATAATGCGCGACGCGTCTGGAGGTGCGGTGCCTGGCTCAGAGACACGTGTGATTCAGCTGCACGTGCGCACATGCTCTGACAGTAGAGCGGGGGTGGGCGCGCTTTCAGGCACCAACGCGGGGGTAGAGGGAAGCCAACGCTTCAGCACGGGAGTCTGGAACGGGAACCATGAACATGGAACTAGGAACATGAACAGGAACATGGAAGGAGCCGGGGAGGTAGAGTCCAGAGCATAAGGTAACATCCACAAGGGAATTGCTTCATGGAGGACGTCCAGCCTCCTTAAAGGCATAGTGCAAGAAACAGCAAGGTGCAGCGAAACTAAATATAACATAAGGGTTCTTAGTCTAGTCCATTGGCCAAGGAATTATAAGCCTGCTACCACGTCAAGGTGAACCCTACTAAGCAGGTACCTACACTATCCAACAGTAAACTAACCTCAGTAGTACAGTATATGAGTGGCTGTCCCAGTCTTCCGGAATCCAAAGGAGAAGAGTAAAGATCCCAAGGCGGTCCAGGCAGGAACAGCATGCAATGATGGTACTAGCAGGCACCAGGGCAGGCAGCACTGACTAAATAGCAAAGAGAAAGTCAAAAAGAGGCTTACTTCCTGTCAGGAGGAAGAGGGCAGGGTTTTCCAGGAAGCAAGATGGCGTTGCTTGCTTCAGAATCCTTAAAGACACAGGATCTTGACTCGCAGCTAGAGGGCGGCGATCAGAAGTAAACAGGTAAGGAAGGAACATGCCGCAGGGGGCGTGTTCCACGCATCGTTACAGTTATTGATTCACTTGAGGGGGAAAACATCAGAACCTTGATAACTATGCATGACACAAACAGAAATCATTGGGCCCAGCACAAATGTAAGGAGCATGGACCCCCGGGATCTCCTATGGTTGGTCTTGGAGAGGTGGGAAGTGAGTATGGGTCTGGAGGGGGAGAAAATGTATGGTTCCGGAGGGGGAGAGGGGGAACATATATGGGGGGGGGGTTGGTATGGGCCTGGAGGGGGTCGTGGGCCTGTGGAGTTCCATGGAGGGGCCCTACTAAAATAATACAGAGGGCTGACGCAGAGGGCCCTACAGGGCCACAGATTAGGCACTTATGGCCCGGGGAACTGGGGTATTATGGTGACAGAGGGGGAGGAGTATAGACCAGGGTGGGATGGGGGGAGTAGTGGAAAATGGGAAAGAAGTTAGAGGGGGGATGAGGTTGGGACTCACTCACACAAATATACACCAGGACAGGGACAGACACAAGACAAACACAGGATACATTGACAGACAATAAGGAAGGATGCAGTGAATACTCACGTGAGGCTCCCCTTCAATGAGGGCTTTAATTCCATCCAAACATTTTATACTTATAATTCCCCTCTGAGCATTACTTTGACCAAGATCCAGTGGCTATCATTTCATCACTTTATATCATGTCGTGTCATCATACATTATGAGTTGCTCTTTTCAAATATCTAATGCCTTTAGTCATTATATGGAAAAACTAATTATGTTATACCAACAAAAGTGCTCTTTATTTATTTTCAATATAGTATCAGACATAGTAGTATGTAGTTGGGTCTCTCTGTATTGGATAGGTATCTTCAGTCAGTGCAAGAATCACAATCAAGAGGAATGCAGGCTTTAAAATGCTTAAAAAGGAAAACAAACAAGAAAATATTGTTTTTAATTATTTAGATGTGTATGGATTGCCACTACATGATCTCTGGAGGAGTAGGGTGTAGTGACGTGGTGACGTCACATTATGTTGTGCATGCTGATCCAGTCTGCTGATGGATGAAGACTTCACTGCTGAAAATCGCCAGAAGCTACATTGTAGCTAAGTATACTGCTGTTCTGACAGTAACTCATAGGAGACTCATGTTAACAATTTGGGGATAGCTTGTTGAGGGTCATGGTAAAATGATGCTGCCTGATAGAGCTGCGCTGTTTAGAACATAGCATTTATAAAGCAGTTTAGCTACCAAACTGTTATCCCACACCCACTTACATCTGGGGCAACAGCCATATATTTAATCCCATCCACACATGTGTTAGTACTATTGTAGGAAGGAAAGCAAATACCATTTGCATCCTAGTGAGTGGGCTTATTTGCAGGCAGTTTGCTGCAGCTGATATTATACAGGCAGTCCTCAGTTATCCAACAGAATCTGTTCTGGAAGTAGGGTTGGATAGTGAAACCGTTGTAAAGTGAGTCCCATGTTAATCAGTGGCGGTGAGTGTTGGATAAGGCATTCCGGTGTCGGATAATGCATTCCGGTGTCGGATAACGCATTCCGGCATCGAAAAACGGCCCGTAGGGAGGCATTGTAAAGCGTTGGATATGCAATTCGTTGTAAAGTGAAACGTTGGATAGTGAGGACTACCCTGCACAGCCATCCTTGTCTATACGCTTTACAAGAGTTTATTATACATGTGCAGCTTTATTATTGCCCAAATGTTGAGCTCCCAGTAGATTAATGGAGAAACAAATGTTTAGCCATAATTGATTGTGATTTGTGATACGCTTCACATTAGTATGACAATTGTCAATTAATGTTTATATCATATACCAGTAAAGTATGGGGAAGATGGGAATACAAACACTACCCCACCTGAGTAAGGTTTTAGGGTAGGCACCATCTTTCAATCACCCTATTAGAGATGTATCTCTCCCAGCAGATAATCATTGAGACAGCAGCACCACCACTTGTTATTTTAATAGTTGAATTATTCACTATAGAGGTATATCCATACTCCTCCATGCTGTTCACTGTCAATAAAAACTCAATTCTATTACCACCTCTGCTTAGCCCCAGACTATTTGGCATTTGCTGTGCTCCATTTTTCTCTCCATTTGGGAACTTCCTCTGCATATTACCTGCACTGCGGACACACATATCCAGGCAGAGAGGCGGGGACCCAGCTGTAGATGGCTGCAGATGACCGCGCAGCTCATCTGGCAGGTGAGTATCGGTCTTTCTCTCCCTGCAGATTGCCCAAAAGGATTAACGCTGTGAGGTCGCATTCAGAAATGTGGAACCCCGCATGATTAATCCTCCTGGACCGCTTACTGCTGTATTCTTGGGTGCAGACACACTTGGACAGTGTTAATCGCGACACCGAGGACAGTAAGTCTTGTAACATCTGTACATGGAAGTTTCTGCAACATAAACAACATTATAGTCTCCTGTTGTACTGTACTTTCTATTTAAAAAACACGACAACTACTGTATGGCCACAGGGTCATGGAGAGAAAATCTCAACATCATCTCCCTATGATACCGTGACTTTCTATTGGTCACCAGAATGAGCCCAGACCTTACAGCCATTTTGTGTTCACCAGGCAAATATTCTTTCTGGTGGACAAACATGCTCGGCGGCCGGGAACCATAGGGGGGGCAGGAATTCAGGAGCCCATAAATCAGCTCCAAATTAAGGACAGATAAAAAAAGTTGCAAACAGTGTGTAGTGCTGCTTTAGCTGCCTATGACTCTTCCTATTGCTGTCTCTAAGCATTCTCTTAATCCCTTTCAAAATGGGAACAAAATAATGTGATACTGCTGCGGCAGCCTTTATTCTAACATTTGCCACTAATTGGCCGGGGGGGTTTACTCCGGCTGGCGCCGTGACTAAACAGCGCGCCAGCCGCATCCCCTCCGTGCGCCCCCTCCACTCCGCGCGCATTTTTTTCCCCTTCCCGACCCCCTAGCTGCTCCTGCCTTTGCCCCTCTGCTTCCCCGCACCCCCGCTTACCTCACTTCAACTTCAGGGGTGTCGAGGAAGCCGGGGAAGCCGGGGAAGCCGGGCACACCACGCGGCCCGCACGCATCCAGCCATGCGGGCAACGTTAGAATAAACTGTGACGCCAGTGTACATTGATGCAGAGGGAATTTTTTTCCAACCGACTCTATCCCCACAATGTAATATAGTAAGAAGCGAGTTAACACACAGTTAACAAACTGGCAATGCCCGTTCCCGTGTACACATTAAAAACAACTGTTAGCTGTGCATTATCCCGCTTCCCACTCTGACGGTAGGGGCAGCCCGGCAGTTTATAAAAAAGGTTAAACCTGCTGGTTGCACCTAACTTTCAAAAATGGTGACCAAGGTACTGGTCAAGTTGGCCATCTCATGTAGCCAAAATGGCTGCCCATCACGTTGTTCTTTGTCCCTCCTGTGAAAACCGTTTTTTTCCATGTATGTTTTACTGTGTGTATTTCAGTAGGCTTCTTTAAGTGTTGGGTGCGTAATTCACTTAGCAAGGCCAGCAGACAGTGAATCCTTGGGCTAGTCTTTTGTTCGGATATAGGTGCAGTGCTTGGGAACACTGGGGAACAGCGTAGACTCGTCGGGGAGCACATACTCCAAGAGTGCGGCAGGTATCAAGCTAAAACTGGGAACTGAAGCCTGGGTCCTAGCCTCGTCAGCGCAATTCCCATTAGTCAGTTTTAATTTCCCACTCCGGTGGGCTGTCCTAAAGCATTGTCACTACCCACAGCCCAGATTGTTCCGTCTCGGACGACCCCTCTGCCTCTCATTACCTTTGCTGAACCAATCTTTTCGCTGATTGGCGGCCACCATTTTTTCATGTTTTCAGATGGAGGCCAGGAAACTATGGAAGCCCCATAGTTTTTCATGGTTAGTCTCGTGTCAGAGACTATCCAGAAATACGGACAAAGAACCGAGAGGCGATTATCCCGAGTCACAGGGATATTCTGGGATGGACGGATTGTTCAGACATTCTCGGTAAGCTAGTCTTGGCACCGCCCAGCACCTAGTAAACTGGTAGTCCCCCGTAATTTATTTACAAGGAGATAGTACATTGAGAGTTACCTCTCGTTTTCAAGTATTTCCTGGGCACAGAGTTATGATGATACTACATGGTTACATTAAATGAACAGAGATCATACATTCAATTTACCGCTTTTCTTGGACAGTTAGAGATAAAATATGATTATGCGCGTATGTAACAGTTACAGACTGTTCACATTTATACAGTAGTTCACAGGGACATTTTAATTTCCATTGTGTGCTATTATTACAATTAATAAAGGTTATGGTGTTTTTTTTCATTATTGGGTTTGTGTGCACTTATTGAGATTTGTTTCTTCCCATTCATTTACTGTATGATACATAATTCATGTATTCTTTTAGCCACCGCTAGTCTGGGTTCAGTGTTGCGGGTCACAAAACACTTAGAAACCATGTCTACAGACTTACTTATGGAAACAATTTCTATACAAGCCTTCTGCTGAATAAAGCATTTTTCTCGCTGCTGGTCCCACGGGTGCTCTTAGTAAAGGAATGCAATGTTTGTAATCCTATTTAACATTGCATGGTAAATATTATCTAGTTATAACTTTATTGTTCTGCCCTTTTTTATGTGCTTCAACCTTAAAACTTGTGTTGCCATCCTCCTTCCAAACAATTGTTTGAAATACACACATGATTTATCGCTCTGAACGTTCAGCTGTTTTATTACCTTAACATATTTATTACCTGACTCGCTTTTAGCACATGCTGTGCAACATTTAGCTCCTCTCTCTTTCTTTATTTGCCTCCCACATCTGATTTTGCTTAGTATGTCTCACACATATACAGTACCATCCCTAAATTCCCACTGTTTAGTTAGCTGTTGTGTTGACTCTGTTCCAAACATAAGGAAATTATGATCACTCTTCTCCACCTTGTCAAGTTATACTACATTCTTGTGCTTTACTCTCTCACCCTGCTGTATCAGACATGAAGCATTGTCTACCACGAGGAGCAGAATTAGGGACATTTGGTCTTACTGGACAAAAAAAAGCATTTTAATGACAAAATGCTGATTTTATCAGTGCAACTCCACTGAAGAGAGACTGCTGATGCTAAAAAAAAAAATCAATGAGACATTACAAATCAGAGAGACTCATTAACAATCAGTGAGAGTTGACATTTCACTTTGCATTGTACAGTACTGTAGTTTACTAACACCGTACTGATGTGTTCTAGAATTGGGGAACTAAAAGTGTGTATCACTGCCTAATCAACAACTGTCTCAAGCTAAACTGAAGGGTTCCCCAATAGAAAACAAATGATTTAGTTTTTTTTAGTTTATTGTTCATAAAAGATTATGCTTTATATTTAAAATAGCCGGGAAAAAAAATAGGATTTTACAAGTAAATTTACAAACACTGCAAATGTAAGATTTTGTCATGATTTAAATATGACATTTTCAATTTATAGCCAGTTTAATGTTAACCTTAATTAACTTAACTATTGTTGTTATCCCTCAATATTTGGATCAGTTAAAGATGTGTAACACTCCCTGCCCGGCTCCTATCGAATTTACATCAGATAGTCTTTGAATTTGGCTTACTCAGTGTATTAACTTATCAGGGTGCTGGGTCCGTGCAGCTGAGTGGTGATGGAGAAAGGATGGGTGCAAGGAACTTTATAGTTTTGATCAAGATTTAAATTTATTTGCATGTCGTTAGAAACACAACTTTTCCAGCTGCATCACTGCAGTCCTGGAGAGGCACAATCTTGGAACATGTGCAGTAGTGGCTTAGACATATGAGATAGCTCATTCCTCATGGTACCTACTCTCATAATACCTTTTGGGTCGCTGCTTGGGCTACCCCTTTATATCTTTGGTCAGAGACCTTACAGTGGCGGCCGCCTTTACCCTAGTGTGGCCGCATCGGCGCAACTCTGATAACAGCGGGCAGGTGCAGTATGTTTTTTTTTTCCGGAATATGTTGCGGTATTTTAGCGCTCGTAATATTAGCATTTTATTAACGCTGTCTGCAATACTGCAATGCCGTCTAAAAACTCAGAGGGGCGTTTGCGAGTTGTTGTCTTCAAAGTCTAATACTTTAGCAGTTCAACCTACAGTACGTCAGTCTGCGTGTGCGCGCGCAGTAATTGTAAATTTGCATATTTATACATTTCAACTTCTTATCTTATCTACAGTACACCTCTCCCACACCATTCCTTTGAATGTGTGTCTTTCTGGTTTCAATCACATTCCTGCTTGCTAGCTGATGATTACTGCGCATGCGTCTATAACTTCACCACTGCTTGCTTGCGAAGTTCAAGAGTGAGTGACCAAAAAAAATATATTTTTTTTTTTCTCTTCATTTTTTATTTTTATTTTCTCCACAAGCCTGCCTAAACCATCTTGACATTACGATATTCAATCTGTGCTGTAGCTTTTGACTGCGACACTGTGAGTTTGACTGCACATGGTTGGTTTTTATGTATTTGGGGGTGTGGGGATCAAATTATTATGATGGCCTGTCTGTTGAAAATATGTCATGTCTTTCAACTACAGTACAGCTAATCCTTCATGCAGCTGTACCCTGTACCCCCCTCCCCGCCCCACACACACACAAAGCTCGCTCAAGGATTTGAACCTCTTTGTTATCCACACCTCTACAGAGCCATTCCGTTTCTAAAGGTTGTCATTGTGTTTTTAATCGTCCGTCCCTAGCCGAGCATCACCTCTCTGCGCCTGCGTGTAATCCTCTTTGGGATGGGAGCTACAGTGCATAGCTGATGATTACTATGCATGCGTCTATAACTTCACCACTGCTTGCTTGCGAAGTTCAAAAGTGAGTGACCAAAAAAAAATATTTTTTTTTTCTCCTCATTTTTTATTTTTATTTTCTCCACAAGCCTGCCTAAACCATCTTGACATTACGATATTCAATCTGTTCTGTAGCTTTTTACTACAACACTGTGTGTTTGACTGCACATGGTTGGTTTTTATGTATTTGGGGATGTGGAGATCAAATTATTATGATGACCTGTCTGTTGAAAATATGTCATGTCTTTCAACTACAGTAGAGCTAATCCTTCATGCAGCTGTACCCTGTACCCCCCTCCCCCACGCGCACACACAAGGCTCGCTCAAGGATTTGAACCTCTTTCTTATCCACACCTCTACAGAGCCATTCCGTTTCTAAAGCTTGTCATTGTGTTTTTAATCGTCCGTCCCTAGCCGAGCATCACCTCTCTGCGCCTGCGTGTCTACCATTCATTAATTGTCCTATTGTTGGCTTTGAGTCTCTGTAATCCTCTTTGGGAAGGGAGATAGCTGATGATTACTGTGCATGACTCAACCATCCACCCCCACAACCCTTTGAGGCTTTGTTTACGGTAACGCTTGTGATAATCCCTACTTGAATTTGATATGTAAATCTGATTTGCACAGCACTGTGAAATTGAGAATTAAAATTTGATGCAGTAAATTACCACTTTTTGTCATTCTTTCTTTTTCTTTGGTGTAGGGGGGGGGTCAATGATTATGATTAGCCTGAATGTAAAGAAATATTTATTTTATTTTATCAGGAACAAAAAATACAAATATACAAATAATCATGAATAATACAAAATGCAGTCTTAATTCAGTTCTTCTGTCAGTTGAAAATTGAGGGCCGGTGGATAATCATGAATAATGCACATTGATAATAATATTAATTAATAATATATAATATATAATAATATATATATAATAATATACATTTTTCCTTCTTTATCTTCTTCCTCGTTCTGTGTACAGTAGTTCATTGAGAGAGGGGAGGTTTTGTGTACATCAAGACTGCAGTTTAGATACACTTAACTGTACAAACAGTTCACAAACTGTACACATGATACCCCCCTCTCCCCCAGTTCATCCTTTTTTTCTGAAAAGACAAGAAAACAAAAAATTAGTGCAGTTATGTGCATACTGTACAGTATTATGGCATTGTGTGCTGTATAGTACTGTCAAACTAGTCAATACTGGAACTACTGTATACTGTAACTTCTGTTAAGTAGTTTGCAACCAGATGGCTCGTGCTGCTCTCCCAGGAAAGAAAAAAATTGTGCAGTTAGGTGCATATTATGGCATTGTGCACTGTATAGCTACTCCAGATTGGACTACAGTATGCAGTTAGTACTGTCAAACTAGTCTATACTGGAACTACTAGTCTATACTGTGACTACTGTTACATACTTTGTAACCTGATGGCTAGTGCTGCTCTCTCAGGAAAGAAAAAATCTGTGCCATACTTACCCGTATCATACTGTACTTACAATACTACAGTACACCATACCATACCATACTACCTTCCTAATGCTTGCCCATTACGCGCGATCACAATGGGTAACACAGTCGCAATATGGTCAATATATTTATTGCATCGTTCCACGGTGAGTACATCGTTCCAAAAACTCATTATGCCTTGCGCCAACTCATCCTTTTTGGAGGGTTTCATGACTTTTCGGATATGGTCCTTCAGCTGATGCCAGACCATTTTGATAGGATTGAAGTCTGGCGATCTGTCATTGGAGGGGGAAAAAAAGGACAATTAGTTAAAGAGATACAGTACACAGTAAAATTAATGGGAAAAATTGAGACACGGTTACCGCACTTACTCTGCTGGCGTCTTCACCCAGTTGATACCGCGCTCAAGAATATGCGCTGTTTACGTGGTGTGCTTCGGATCGTTGTCCTGGTAGAAACAGTGACCATCTTGGAACTCATGTGTGATGTATTCCACAATCTCAGGCACAATTTGCTCTTGGAAAAAAGCTTTATTCATGATTCCTATAACAAGAAAAGAAAAAAGCTCAAAAAACTGCACACTAGTACAGTACAGTGCATAAGGCAAAAGCGTATGACTTATTTTACCTTCAAAGATGACAATGCATCCTGGTCCACGCCTAGAGATGGCACCCCACACATGCATCTTCACTGGGTGTTTTGGACGCGGCTTCATAGATATGCAACCTTATTTGTGGAATGCAAAGGTGGCAAATCTATCCAGCGATACAGTAGACTCGTCAGTGAAGATGCAATCCTGGAAAGTTTCTCCACTGTCAATCCATGCCTGGGCCTGGACCACTCTCTTAATCTTGTTAACATCCCTTATCATAGGGTACGCTCTGTAATGCCAAGGAATAATTTTATAGGTACAGTACAGTTTCTTAAACAACACTTTAACCTCCTGTACTGTCCAGTACTAACCTCACACTTCCATATTTCCATCCAATTCTGCGTCTCATCTTCTTTATGCGGATACAGTGAGATTGTGATTTTGCTGCAGAGTGTATTTGACCCTTAAGACACTCTTCTCATCATTCTCTTCACTTATTTTGTTGACCAGAAGAGTTGTCTCCCTACAGTATACAGAAAAACAACAATCCGGTAAGTTACAGTGCAGTAGGCCACAAGTACAGCACATCATTTACAGTAAAAATAGTATAAAATTAGATACATCTATACTATATAGCAATAGCAATATAGCAATATAAACAATAATAGATATACTGTATTATATAGTATTATATCGTTTTATATAGTAATAGTTATATAAATAAAAAAAGTTATATAAATATACCGAAATAACTATAAAATTAGATACATCTATACTATATAGTTCTATTAATATGCAGCAATATAAACAATAATAGATATACTGTATTATATAGTTATATACTATTATATAGTTTTATATAGTTATAGTTATATAAATAAAAAATGTTATATAAATATACTTACGCGTTAGTTACCATTGCTGTCCTCGTACGTTGTTTGGTTTTTCTATGTGCATGATAGCACACGATGATTTATGGCACAACGAGGCCAGAAGCAGCTAACCAGCGTTGGATATCTGCAATTCGTTAGAGAATATGGAATTACCCAGTATACCGAAGCTGCGTTTGGGATTGGGTTTTGCCCCGGTTCAGGACTTCCACTTGTTCCAGACTGTGATTGACCTCCAAAGGTTTACTCGCAAATTATCCTTAAAAAAGTTTTTTATATCAAGAGGACATTTTCAAACTAATAACTTGTCTGACTCTGATAATGATGTTGTATTACCCAATATTGATGATGAACTACCTAATATTGTTACTAATGATGCATTAACTAATATTTCTCTTGATACCTTTCAGGAAACCTGTGTATTATCAGACTTGGACGCATTACTTGAGCAGCAAGGCGAAGAAATCAATGCTTTCTCCCAACCTTTCTTTGGCACCCACTCCTCAGGATTTAAAAAGAAGTCTATCTTCTGCCCCAATGCCAATAGGGGGCCTTTCATTACGGCATTTGAAAGGTTGGTAGAAAGAGACCTTCAAATTTTATCTAAAGGTTTCTCCTGCTCATCTATGCATGCCAATAACCTGACATACACGGAGATTCATGAACTAGACACCTTGAAACATAACAAAGACATCATGTTTAGAAATGCTGATAAAGGTGGAGCCCTTGTGGTTTTATCCACCCTACAATACAAACAGGAGGCATTACGGCAGCTAGGGAATCCGGATCAGTATAAACTTCTTAAAAAGGATCCAACACAGGACTTTATTAGTCAACTAGATGAAATTATTGAATTTGGAAAGATACTTTGTACATTAGACAAACATGAGATTGAATTTTTGAGAAGTCCACATCCCGTGATTCCGGTATTCCACCATCTCCCAAAGATCCATAAGTCACTGGTCAACCCTCCTGGTCGTCCTATAGTGGCAGGTATTGGATCTTTGGGAGATGGGTTATCGCGGTATGTGGACTCTTATCTCAAACCATTGGTACTGGCATTACTGTCATTCATTAAGGATTCCACGGACCTCATGGTAGATGTAAAGGATCTGGTCTGGAAAAAAGAATACAGATGGGTCACCCTTGACGTGATCTCTCTGTATTCCATCATTAATCACGATCACGGGTTATTAGCTATCACGCACTTTTTAAATTTATCACATCTGTCCACTTCACTTTGCACTTTTCTATTAGAATCTATTAAATTTTTATTAACTCACAATTATTTCTTATTTGATTCACGTTTTTATTTACAATTATTAGGCACTGCAATGGGCACAAGTTTTGCACCATCATATGCAAACTTATTCATGGGGTTATGGGAAGCACAATATATATATCACAGTAATAATTCTTATCGTTCACAAATTATTTACTATAAAAGATTCATCGACGATCTCATTATTATATGGGACGGCGATGAATCATCACTTGTAGCATTTATAAACACACTTAATATCAATAATGTTAATATCAAATTCACTTATGAACAAAATATAAATTGCATCAATTATCTGGACCTGCTCCTTTACATAGACCATGACATGCTAATCCAAACTGACATATTTCGCAAGCCAAACTCCCGAAACACACTACTGTCAGCCAAAAGTTGTCATCCACAATCTTTAATCAAAGTATTCCGAGGGCCCAATTTGTAAGGTTGAGACGGATATGTTCTGATGACGAGAATTTCTCTTTGCAGTCACAAGCACTATTTGAGAGATTCCAAGTCAGGGGTTACAAATATACAGATATCCAGACAGCATACGAGTACGCTATGACTTTGGATCGCCCTGGAATCCTCGATAAAAAGAAAAAAGACAAACATCATAAGGGGTACATACAATCTAAGAGCAAGTATAGTGATATGAGTCCATTATTCATCACGACTTATAGTCGCCAATCCAAGCTTATATGCGACATTGTGCATAAACATTGGCACACCCTGTGCCTTGATAAGGATATTGCTGAGTTTACCTTGAAGGGACCAAAATTTTCATTCCGTAGGGCTAAGACACTAGCATCACACCTCTCGCCAAGTCACTTTCAAACTAAAACTGATCTTAAAAGAATTGGTAGTATTCCTAAAGGTTTTTATGCATGTGGAAATTGTTCCATGTGTAAATATGTTCATAGTACAAAATTTGTCCAAACTGACATCAATGGAAAAAAATATTTTATTAAAGAATTTTTGAATTGTAATACATCCTACACCATTTATCTTTTGAGATGTGGTTGCAAAAAATTGTATATGGGACGAACCATTCGGCCAGTCAAGACCCGCATTGCCGAGCATGTCAGGCTTATTAAAAAGAATGATGTATCTCATCCAGTTCCCAGACACTTCTCCAGATGCCCTAAAGGGGGAATAGCCAACTTTTCCTATATGGCAATTGAACATATCCCTTGTAACGCTAGAGGAGGCCATAGAGAGGGGGTATTAAATAAACAGGAAATGTATTGGGTGTACACTCTGAACACACTCCATCCGGCCGGCATCAATCAGGAGTGGGAACTGAAACACTTCCTGATGGGGTAATGGCTAAGTTTTGGGGTAGGTTCACAGTGTTCACCCAATTACATTGTGATCTGGGAGGTGACATATTAAGTTACTGTCTGTCATGCGGTTGCCACTGTATTCATGGATATGAATTATGTGAATAAATTGATAAAATGTTTATATCCCTTTAAAGTGAATCTTGATACTGAAAATGCTTTATAAGTACTGAAAAGATTTTATAAGTACTAGATATATGAAATCCTTTGTTATACATCTGTATACTTCCATTAATTGATATAGCTTTATATAATAATAATGATGCTGGTAACTTAAAACATCAGTAGTTGTGTTTTTAAATTTATCCATTATATGTTCTGTTTTGTTTTTAAGATTTTTCATGTGTATGTTGTAAAAACCTTGTTGTGCAGCCATTGCTATGGGGATTGTTGTGGAGATAGTTATCCACTTTAATGAGTAATCTACCACAGGTGAGGTTTAAATACGTTCCCTGTTTCTATTGGTGGCATACACTCACCACTCCCTATATCTATTTGGCTGCCATACACTATCAGCACTCTTTGAAAAAGTCCATAGCCTGGACGAAACATGTTAGAGTGGTTGCCTGATGTTTGCTGCTAGCGATCAATAAAGTTTTTTTAGACATCCATGCGTTGGCTGCTGAAGTTGCTGTGAACCACGGACCATCCTACCCCCTTCTATCTGCAATTCGTTGTCCGCTCGTTTACATCTCCTTAATTCTCATGCTGAGAGCCTTTGAAATCTTTTTAACTGGCATTGCAGCGAGTAGAAAGAAATACAAGCACTAGAATGTATATTCGATGTTTAGTCGATGTGTATTCAATGTGCAGTGAATCCACAAAATGGATGGTGTATTTATACGTTAATGACTCTGTTGCAGGTACATGCAACTACACACGCAGGGTTTTCTTGATAAGGCTTATTTATTTAGCCTTAAATTATACAGCACACAAAATAAAAATAGCTTTTCTTCAGCAGATAAAACAAAATTCCTTGTCTTCAGCATGACAAACATAATAGCTTCGCTTCAGCATGGTAAACACAACAGTCCATAAAACATGTACTTTGCAAAACAGACCTTAAATCAAGCTGTTCTCTCTCCAGAGTTTCAGGGGTTTCCCTGCTTCAGACAGCATACAAAAAGACAGACATTCTAGCAGTAATCTCTTCAGTAATTCACTCCTCTCCTGAGCAGCCAGGCATGTGTGCACATCCTGGGGTTTTTAACACATCTTGATTAGGCAGCTGGGATTCAACTAATTGCCATGAGCTTCCCAGCTGAAGTTAACCTCATCACTGCTGCACTGCAGACTAAACATATGTCTGCCAGGCATATAGCTGGTGGCTTTTATTTACCCTGTCACAGACTCACATTAGACGGAAAAAAGGATGGTGTGTTTAGCGCTAAAAATAAAAATAAAAGTGTATACAAATGCAATGCAAAATTTGACAACAACGTGGTGAATAATAAGATAATACAATAAGGCAAGGCCGCCAGGAAAAACTAACCCAAACACAGTTAGTGATAGACAAAGAAAACAATACAGACCGGCGCCTTAAAGTCCAAATGGGAGATATAAAAGTTCAATGGATGATTGGGATATCCAATGGATGTTGATCTGGTCCAGTGGACAGCAAGTTCCTCAGCAGCACAAATGATATGACATGCAGGGGAGACAAGAGGACAAGATCATAGTGTAACACAGTATGGTTATGACAAAAAACACATAGACATAGACACACAGACACACACAACACTAAACAGTAGGCTGACTAATATAAAGATGATTTAATAAACACAATAAAATGCAGCTGGCTGGTGACGAGCAGGTCTAGGATCCGGTGTGTAAAAACCGGAATCCTACTTACAGCAAGTCCCTAGGAGACCCCTGAAGAAGTGCGCATGCGCACGAAACGCGTTGGGCCATTGAGATTCATTCATCAGCTGTACTGGTAGAAGAGCAGACCCTTGAAGCAGTCCCTGGAGTCGCAGTGTATAGGAGCTGGTATCGGCAGTGAGATCTGGTGTGTCGTCCCGCCCGTTGTGACGCATTTCCGGGCGCCAACGGAGGACGTCACGTGTAGCAGAAGGAAGCGTCGCCATCATCGGCAGCCATCCAAGGAAGCTCCTGTAGGCATCTACACGTGGCACGCGTCCACCAACACCATCCGTCGGACAACTTATACTACCCTCACCTGCGCCTGTCCTAGGGACTTGCTGTAAGTAGGATTCCGGTTTTTACACACCGGATCCTAGACCTGCTCATCACCAGCCAGCTGCATTTTATTGTGTTTATTAAATCATCTTTATATTAGTCAGCCTACTGTTTAGTGTTGTGTGTGTCTGTGTGTCTATGTGTTTTTTGTCATAACCATACTGTGTTACACTATGATCTTGTCCTCTTGTCTCCCCTGCATGTCATATCATTTGTGCTGCTGAGGAACTTGCTGTCCACTGGACCAGATCAACATCCATTGGATATCCCAATCATCCATTGAACTTTTATATCTCCCATTTGGACTTTAAGGCGCCGGTCTGTATTGTTTTCTCAGACTCACATTAGAGTACGCCCACTTTTAACACCTGTACCTCGTCGCCATGCATAAAAGGTTACACACTTTGCATAGCCTCCCACTCGATGATCTGTATCTGAACTTGCCCTTGTCCAGATACTGCATTGTGCCATCTGCTTCCATGGATCAACCCCGATTCTACGGACGCAAGAAGCCACTCGCCTCTGCCGTGCCTATCACAGAGAAAAAGCAAAAGACAGCAGCCGTTTTCAGGCCAAGGCCAAAGCGACAGGCTAAGGCTAATAAAGAAAAAACCTTCTGCTGACCCCAAAGGCTAAGGGTTTTAATACACGTAAGCCTTATTATGTACAGAAGAAATTCAGTGATGTACACTCAAGGCAAAACAAATGGCAGCCAACCCATCGAACCCGCAGGCCACTTCCTCAATTACGCTTCAACGACTCTGCCGCTGCTCTCCCTGAAATCCACAGCCCATCTTCTCCACTGCTCTTCGACGATGCTGCTGCTAGTCTCCCGGAAATCCACGGGTCACTTTCTCCATTATGCTTAGACGACTCTGCCGCAGCTCGCCCGGAAATCCACAGGTCGCTATCTCCATCCCTCTTCAACGACACTGCCGCTTCTCTCCCGGAAATCCACAGCCCATCTTCTCCACTGCTCTTCGACGACGCTGCTGCTAGTCTCCCGGAAATCCACGGGTCACTTTCTCCATTATGCTTAGACGACTCTGCCACATCTCGCCCGGAAATCCACAGGTCGCTATCTCCATCCTTCTTCGATGACGCTGCCGCTTCTCTCCAGGGAACCCCCATCACATCCTCCATAGCACACATCCACCCAGAAGTCCACAGCACACCATGCACAAGAACCAGCTCGTTAGACCGCATGCTGAATGGGTTAAGTGTGGATATCCCCGGGAACTCTACTATGCTGGTAAAGATAGATCTGCTTTTAGAGACCATGCTAAATATGGATCAACGGATGGAGATGATGGATCAACAGATGGAGAAGATGGATCGACGGATGGAGAAGATAGAGACTGACATAGTGGGGATACATAATTTGCTCAGTGTTCATGCCCCTGTATCCCCGACGCCGGAGCAGGAGGAGGGTGGCATGGATGGGATGAATGGGACCTTCGACCGCCTTCCAACACCAAGCACACCACCTCTACCAGAAGAATTTGTGTACATGTATGCCGTTGAGGAGGAGGATAACATGACAACCCCGTCAAGACCACGCCAGGAAACAACACGGCGACCAAGACAGGAGGAAAGCTTCCTCCCAGAAAACCTACCCTCGCCCGCCGCCACAAGCACACCCGCTCCCAGAACCCAACCTACATACGCTTGCATCGATACGGTGCCCGACATCATCCTGCGCGAGCTGCCACCGGCACTCAGGGAGAAGTAAAGGGTGATGAGTGCTGGTTTACCCCAGAAGTATGGCATGTTAATTTTTAAGCACCACGTGTCCTACTTGGTGTACTGCGGGTGGGCCAAAAATGTAAACTACGAAGGAAATCGCGAAAAAAGGGCGCTTCCTGAAAATTTAAGGAGGACTATTGTGGAGGAATTACAGATCCTTTAATGAAAATCGTTCGAGACTCCATTAATGGCATTTTGCGCCATACAAGGCATCGGCCCTGGAAGGACAATCTGGTGGGGATCGAATTTGTGTGACTGTTCGACTGTTGTTTATTTTTTGACTTGTTGCTTGTTTTAACTCGTATTAATAAAGAAATGTTTTTACTTAAACAAGACCTGCACAATTCCAGTCCTCGAGGGCCACAACATGCCCGTTTTTCAAGGTTATCCTGAAAACCGGGCCTATTTGCGGCCCTCGAGGACTGAGTTGTGCAGGCCTGACTTACTGTACTGTACACCATCCTACTGTAAATGTTTTGACTTTCTGTACTTTAATAAAGGAGATGTTGCGTGTTTTAAATTTTATGAATAAATAATTTTTTTACTAACACCATACTGTACTGTTGTGCTGTAAATGTCTTGACTTTCTGTACTTTAATAAAGGAGATGTTGCATGTTTTAACTTGTATTAATAAAGAAATGTTTTTACTTACACAAGACCTGCACAATTCCAGTCCTCTAGGGCCGCAAACAGGCCCGGTTTTCAGGATGGGCCTGTTTGCGGCCCTCGAGGACTGACTGGAGTTGTGCAGGCCTGACTGACTGTTCTGTACACCATCCTACTGTAAATGTTTTGACTTTCTGTACATAAATGTTTTTACTAGCAGTACAACATACAGTACACCTGTAAATGTTTTGACTTTCTGTACATAAATATTTTTACTAGCAGTATACAATACACCTGTAAATGTTTTGAATTGCTGTAAACTTTAAATATTTTTAAATTGTATTTGTAAATAAATGTTTTTGTACTTACTCCACCAATAAAAGAAAATGTTGATTTGTTTTAAATTGTTCCATTGTCTCCTTTAATACTGTAACAAAATACAGTGTTTCTAGAACATACAGTACTGTCCAGGCATACTGTACAGTACTGTACTGTATACTGTAGGCATGCTCAGTACTGTACATCACAAGACTATTAAAACAATACATGCTGTACGGGTATAGAATACACATATGTACTGGAATACATGTAGAATAAATGCATGCTTTTTATTTTTCGGATTTATTATCAAAAAGTATTGTATACGGTCTGAAAACAGCACACTGTTTCAGGTTTTCTATGAAGCTCTCAGTTAGAGTATTCTATCCTAATCAATAACAACGGCCACTAAACTGTAGACTCCGGTACGTGGTTTTTTAAATCCGATTCAGCAATGTGCAAGCATTGTAACACAAAGCGATATTATCCATCGAAATCCCTCCATTTGCCGTTTTCCGCATGAGATGACAAAGTTTTCTTTTCTGAGGAAAAACAAAAGTACAAGTTTTACTGTAATGGTCAGTCAGTCCCCTAAGTTCCCACAGTCAGTCACACCAGTAATTTTCTTGGGGGGCGTCTCCTGTTCACATGCACATGCGCCTACTGTCGATGTGATGACACGCATATGCGTTTCAAGAAGGTTCCAATGCGCTTGTGCCTAGCGTTCCACCAATTGTTCATTATCTACTGTAGAAGCTGCTCAGCCAATGATATTGCTTACAGGAGATATTGCTTACAGGAGAATCGCTTGACTGTGCATTGAATTGATATTTCAAAAACAGAATAAAATACGGCAACATTACTCACCATAGACTTTGCCAATCAGCCGGCGCCGAGCCACTGCCAGTCCCGTATTCTTCATTATACACGTAGTTGACAGGTGACAGCGAGACTACTACACCTGTAGACAGCTGATAAGGCTGGAAATCGCTTAGGTACATGCAAGCTTGCTGGAATGTGTACGCGAAATCCGTCTCTGGCTGCAGGTATCCGGGCGGGGACAGACAGCAAGGGTTGTCGGTCACCAGGTTTTCACTGTCGGTCGGACCGTTATTGGAAGCCGGTGCCGGTGCTGGCGCATTGCTTGCCTGCGACTGACGTTTCTTAGTTAGTTTTAACATGACCTTTCGCCTTTTGACGTCTCCATGATCATAGATACGGGAGAAATCCGGTGATACACACCAATACCCTCCAATAACACCGGGATCAATACGAAAAAAACACGGATCGATACATAACTTTTTCCTTATTGCACGCTTCCACACATGAGCATCTGGTGAAAATTTGTAAAAGTCATAGTTTCCGATAAAATACTGATAAATTTGAACAACTGTTGCTATCTTATCATCTGTTGCATTGCATTTAAATTAAATGCCAGGGGATTGCGTGAGGCCTCTGCAACTATCCTTATCTTGTCTTCGGCACGCAGCATCAAATGACGCCTCGGGGTCGCGTGACCCTGGAAAGCTGGAGACAACGTAAGGGAGGGGGGGCGCGAGCAAGGAGGGAAGCAGGCAGGGGGGGTGAATGATTGCGCATCCCTGCCCTAGGGAACACAGGCCTCCCTACAGGGAGGCTCATATCTCTTCCACATACTTCTAGGGAGACTAACTATAAGGGTACTTTCCTATATAAGAAAATAAGAACAGGGCCATCTTCCCTTTTCCTAACTATTTAAATTGCTATATACATTGTAACACCCCTCTGCTTCTCTCCTCCGGAGATCTGAGGGTGAAGCTCTTCTCCCCTCTTATTTATAACCTGTCTCTAACTCCCAGTCTCCAGGCAGAAAAAGGGCGGAGCTAAAACCCTGCTGAGTTACCCTAGACCAGGTGACCAACATAGTATGTTCTAGATACAGGGTGTAACCAGGCCCCTGTCTGGTTATTACTCAACACACTGTCAGATGGGACATCACTCAGTTAACTCCTAAAGTCCTTGTTAACCCTTTGAACCCATATAGTATCCCCAGAGGGGGGTTACATATGGGTTTTTTCTTAGGAGAGAAAAAGCCCAAGAAAACCTGATCTGAAGCAAGGACTATAGCAGTGAGTGGTATTTAAGAATCTAAGTGATGATGTCCGACAAGTTTATCAACATTATAGTATCCACACTTGGATGCCTACAGTATGTTCAATGTCATCAATTTGGTGCCCTATTGTGGTCATGACCATGGTCGATAAGATAGAGGTTCCTAAGCCTCTTTGGGGGATATTATTGTAACTGCGAATTTGTCATTGCCAAACCGCACGATTTGATATGGTCATAAGTAGCAGATTAAAACTAACCAAAAATCTATATTCTGTATTGCAACTCGCACAGTTTAAACCACGTCTATAAAAAGCAACAGGTAGAAAAAAAAAATGAAAAAACGCCCTAATTGTACTTACTTTTGAATCGGAATGAGCAAAAAGTCTCAAAGTCGCATTTTTAGTCAACTAGCTGAATTCTAGTAGTGCCATTAAGTGCAAAATGTAAAACGCTTCTAATAACTTGCATTTCATTCTCACCTCCTTCAAAGTGGCGAGATTGGTTTTGAGAGTTCCATTGCGCGCCTGAAATATGGGTTTCGCTAAGAGAGAGCAAAACCCATATCTCAGCAAAGCCCATATGTCAGCATTTGGATGGAGTTAGCACCACCTCAGGTAATTCTGCCCGGATTTGCACAGCCAGAAACCGCTGCTAAAAAATCATTTTCTGCATGATTTGGACATGCGAGAAGGGCTGACAGAATAGCACACTATGCCAATCTGATCAGAAAGGGCTCTTTTGACACAGACGGACATAACTCACAGTTACTAGAATATCCCCCTAAGTCTGTTACTCCCCTGAGTAGCACAACAAAGGGGATGATTAATCAGGTGCGTTGAGAGCTAAGACAAAGGTCCAGATCTATAAAATGGTGCGAAGCTTTAGCACGCCTCTACTACCATTCGTAGAGGTGTGCTAAAACATAGCACCCTTTTGGGCATCTGGGCCACAGGAAGATAACCATTCCCTGGTCCACAACTCAAAGTTCAGCATTGTACTTTCCTCAGTCTTCCCCCATTGGCTTAAAAACTCAGGTAAAGCAGCAGTCTACAAACAGAAGTTGCAATACATGACGTAGCCTAGCTTCCGGTCCCTACTTCTTTTCCTGGGCCCTACCAGATAATTCCTTCTTAAAGGCTCTATGTGCTTTTGCAGCCTTGGATTCATTAGATGTATCCAAGGCCGGACCTTAGCAAGAGCCAGAGAGTGCAAGCCTGAGGGGTGGGTATTGATAGGCCCTCACATCCAGTTTGTGGTCCAATCAGTATCCAGATCTGATTTGTTATGAGTCAGTTACAGTCACAACCCAGGCTATAAATACTGGCACTTTCCTAAAGTGGGTGTCTCTCTTTCCTCCTCATGTGGAGTGAGCACCATCTACCCTCCATCTCACTAGGGGATGTGAGGAGAAGTCCAGAAGGCCTGGTCTGGGCCTCAAGCCTTAACCAGTGTACTTTCAATAGGGGAAGCTGGGAGAAGAATGCACCTGCTTTGTACATCTGCTCTGATTGCAATAAATACCATGGAACCCTCATCAGTGTGTTTCTATGTCTTGCTGCTGAAAGAAAGGTGTCAGTATGGGCCATCCTACTGCTATCCAGAGGATCCATGCTGACTGGAGGCGCTGCACCAAAGAACTAAGGTAACCTGTAAATCTGTCCGGTTCTCCCCACAACACCGCGGAGGACTCAGCCCTCCTGTTGCCAAACAGGTACAGCACATAACCTAAATGGACTAGCAGAGAAACAGATGACCCCAATCTCACTGCGGGGGGGGGGTCGGGGGGGGGGGGGGTATGGGGGTACAAGGGTACAAGGGCTACAAGGGCTACAAAGGCTACAATTAAAATCAAATCTTCCAACACTGTCTCTACTATTTTAAAGAATAGAACCTGCAACGAGGCTGGGCACTCTATAAATAAATGCAATGTCAATAGAAGACAGCCATAACACCGATGTTTCGGTCCACAAGTCAGACCTTCATCAAGGCATACTAACTACAAAACATCAGTGGTGGTGTCTCCTGAGGGCACGTGACATCATCAAGCGTTGTGGCGGAAAAACCCTCTCAGTGGCACACAGATGTCGACCACGCCACCGGAGGACAGTTGATTAGTTGCTAAGCAATAGAAATAAGCTGAAACATCAACAACCCCATCAGTGGGAGAAACATAAAAAATAGAGCTATAAAGCTCAAAATCCAAATAGCCAGTCCCATAATGGTTCTAACTAATAGAAACTCAAATATATACATCATTATAAATAAACAAATCTAATACAGTTTATAAATATGTATCGAAAGCAATTTATGGATTATAATATACAAAATCTAACAAGTATGAATGCATAGAATACAATTATGGAAGAATAGAAAAAGTTTACAAAAAGCACCGTTTTTTCCCGATTATAGGGTGAGGTTTTTTAAAATAAAGTTACAGTAGATTGAAAAGTCCATATTTTCCTTATAATTCCGGCTCTGCTGCTGACGGTCTGCGCATACTGTGTTCATAGCTTACACAGGACCAAAAAGGTCCTTTCAGTTCTGTGTAAGCTATTAACACTCTAGCCATCTGCGCAGGCACGAGAATTTGCACATGCGCAGACGGCTACGTGTTCATAGCTTACATAGGACCGAAGGCAGCAACACATCAGCTGGCATTACCTAGTTAAAGTTATCAGAGGCTGGAATTGAGGGGGTCGCCTTATAGTCAGGGTCGCCCGATAATCGGGCAAATGAGCTGATAAAAAAATGGAGAGAATATTAAATGAAATTACTAATCATGTAAAAACATGTCGAACAAACTACATCCACATTATCGTTTAGGTAGAAAGCAGGCATAATGCAAGGCATCGTTCAGTCTACCATTTTAAAAACAATTTCATAATTGAAGGTGTTTAAATCGGGGGGTGTAGCAGTCAACATGTCAGTAGCTGTGAAATTTAAACCAGAGAGCCCAACAGTAGAAATCACAATGACAAGTATCACAAAACAATACACAGTATGGTGCTTGAGTGTTCTATAATAAACCCCAAGAACTTGTTATTACATATTTAACTTTCTATTGTAACCCTCCCTGTCCAGCTCCTAGAGTTAACATCAATGTCTCTTATATTGGCTATCTCAGATGGGATTACATTTTTATGGTGCTGGATTAGTGTGACTGGGCTATGATATAGCAATGATGGGCACGAGGAACTTTATCCATTCAACAGCAGCTTTATTGGTTACAGACATATACGTACATTGGGAACTTGTGATAGACATAACTGCATTCTCCCTTGTGCAGTCTGAACCTACTTCCCTAGCTGCCCCTATCTCGTCCCACTAGGGAGGTACTGAGGCTTGATCCCATTCATTACCTACGGAAGCCCACATCAGGGTGACTTCGGTAGAACTCTATTCCATATGGGCCCCTGATGGTCCTGGTGCTTATCTCTCTCTCTGCTGAGCACTACTTGCCCTCAAGCGAGCTTTGAGTGAGGGCAGCTATGAACCCTCTGATGGGTTGGTCCAACAATGCATCGGGACTACGGTCTGTTGAGTCCCCTCTGGGCCTAGGCTGGCTGTCCATGAACCCCCAACGATGAAGGGAGCAATCTCTATGGGATGCTACCTAACCGGGGTCCTGTCCCTCTCTATAAAGGAATAACAAGGGATCCTTACCCTATACTATCATACAAACGTACTTACACTTTTCAAAGTGAGATCCGACTACTTCCCCTTCTCCAGGGATCTGGCTGCCAGAAGCTTCTCCCTGTATACGGTATTGGCCTGAATATAGTATGGCCTCGCACATAAAACGTCCCTAAAGTTTTGAAGGTGTTCTACATGAAAAATAAAAGGTGTTAGGCTGCGCATATAATACGAGTACAGTTTTCGAAAGGACATTTTTAGGAAATAAACATAGCACTATATTCAGGCCAATACGGTATATATCGTGATGTCACTGTTTCAAGCCAGAAGTGGGCGGAGCTTAACATCTGCCAAGTCACCCCAGTACCATGTAATGGGAATGGGGAGTTAGTCTGTGTGGGTGCACACACTGTAAACCCCTTTAGGCCATGGTAATCCTAAACAGGGGTTACACTATTATACATTTTCCCAACCTGGTAAAAAAAAAAAGAAGAAGAGGGCCCTGGTAGGGGAAACGGCTCCTTTAGAGCCGCAATCCACCCAAACATGAAAACACTGTTTAACAGGATTAAAGAGAAAAACTGTATATATGTCGGGAACTGGGGGGTCCCAGGCTGGAGCTGAAAATAATCATAAGCCCCCTGGTTTGAATCCTGTTCAAATATTAAATTGTAGAAAAAAAGCCCCCCCCCAAAAAAATAAACGAGCAGCCAGGACTGCTGCTTTACATTAAGCTTAGTATTTTAGGACAAGGAAGTTATGTTTGTCTGACAAATTGAAAGGGAGGGAGCTTTTCAAAACACACCCTTTTTTCACAAGGTGAATCCTAAGGCCGAGCTCATGGTGGCGGTGTGGGCGCCGGTTGCCAAGTGGCTTGTCCAAAAATACTGGACATAATGGTGAAAAGGTGCGACGCGGACGAGAATCGTTGGTGAGGAAGAATGTTATTTATAAATGACCTGTCTGTTACGTCATTTTTTCTACATTTCACGCCAAGTATTCACCAATTTGCACCAATTTATTTTCTGTTTCGTAAAAAATCTGGGGAGGGGTCTTGGGAGGGAGCGCCCTTCCCAGGATTTGTTTTCGGAAATAGAATATGAAATAGTGCAAATTGGTGCATGCTTGGAGTGAAATTTATAACAAATGACTTAATGATCAGATAATTTATAAATAACTGACCTGCAGTCATACTGTACATGGTTAGCAATACTAATCTTAATCCTCCTCCCATAATTCCAAGATTGTTGCACCACTCCATATCCTCTCTCTCTCTCCCCTTATTCTCTCACCCTCCCACCCCCTCGTCCATTCATCCCCCCTCATCCTCTCTCACCCCCCTCCCTTCATCCTCACTCATCCCCTCCTTTAATCCTCTCACGCCCCTCCCTTCATCCTCTCTCATCCCCCCTCCCTTCATCCTCTCTCATCCCCCCCTCCCTTCATCCTCTCTCATCTCGCCTCCCTTCACCCTCTCTCGTCCCCCCCTCCCTTCACTCTCTCTCGTCCCCCCTCCCTTCATCCTCTCTCGTCCCCCCTCCCTTCATCCTCTCTCGTCCCCCCTCCTTTAATCCTCTCACCCCCCCTTCATCCTCTCTCATCCCCCCTCCTTTAATCCTCTCTCACTCCATCCCTCTCATTATCCCCCTCATAGGACAGCCAGAGAAAACACACACACACACGCACACAAAACAATACAAGTACAAATACACACACACACAACGAAATAGATACAGGACACAGCCTCACCTCTCTCTGCTTCGTGCTTTTCCTCTACTCTTTGGCCCCACCCCCAGGCTCCTGCCACCTCCTCCTGATTGGCTGCATTAAATAGCAGCAGCCAATTAGGATGGAGGAAGCTTCCCAGTCCCCTAGCAGCAGCCCAGCTCTCTCCTTTCTCAGGGGAAATCCAGCGATTGGTTACTAAGCCCGGAGAGGTAATACCGGTGTAGCCCATGTACCCCCCCCCCCCCGCCCCCCTAAGTGAGATTGGGGTATACTGTAAGGATGCTACTGGTACTGCCTTTACCTGTTTACACACTGGGGCCTAAGGCCTGCCCCCGCTGCCTACTACAGCACGGACGAGAGCCCTCCCCTCAATGGCGCCGGGCCCTCTGCGAGGGGGGACCGCAGCGCTCGGGCGAGAGTTGCTCCTGCTCTCAATACAATTGAGAGCAGGACTCGCTTCGAGCGATTAGGCACGCCCCCTGGCGGTTCAGCCAATGATGGCGAACCTGCCGGGTGACGTCATGGCCGCACCCCCGTCACTCCCCCGCCACGACCCCCCGGTCTCTCTGCCTGCAGTGAGCTGCAGACCGGGGAATCTGCTGAACGCGCCGCCAATCTCGCGGGCGAGCGTTACAGCGGCGTTACCGGGGCCTTAGCCTAAGCCTCTGCCACGGGGAGCCGGGGGTGATATAATACAATACTCTCGGTGCAGCGCCTCCACCTGTGAGGGATCCCAGCGTAGTGGGAGGAGCCCCTCACAGGACCCAATAACATAAGCACACACTGTGTATAAAACAATAACATTTACTGGCACAGGAATAACTCTTAACACTCTAATGGTCACTAATAGGTACAACTACCCACCAAGCTTGGCACGGCCATAACCTACCACCGTGTTCTCCCACACCGTGTCCACAGGGTGTCCAAACCCCAATGTGTGAGACAGCGCTGCCCACTAGGTGAGGTGTACTTGTTGGTGCACTTGGTGTATAGGTACCGGCCGGGTGCTCCAGCACCCGGGCGCACCGATTGGAAGACAGAGGGAATCCGCCGATCCAGCGATGTCATCCGCGACGAGTCCGACCTCCATGTGGGTTGGTATCCCGTTGGAGTGTCCCACCGTGAAGATAGTCTCTGTATCTTGTAGGGTGGTCTGGTCCCAGACCGCAATTATCAGGGCTGCGCAGCATTGCAGCTGTGTCCCTGAACTCATCAAACAGCTAATGGGGTAGGGTCCGTACCTAAGGGCCTGTCTCTATAGCTGATACAAGCTTACCAAGTGAGTCGTGGCCTAGGGGGAATCTGGCCTAGTGCAGAGGGTCACTGACCCCTGCACACATACACCCTCCCCTATCTGTGTCCCAGCTCCGACTGACTATCTGGGCTGACCGCGCCAAATGTATCTATCCCTGCAGGGGAATCCTCGAGCCCTATTGGCTGCTGTGGGTCAAGTGGTGCTTTGCCCCTATGCACCTTGGGGCATGTAGTCCCTGCGGAGCCTATCCCTATCAGACACCGCATTCGCCTAGCATACTGCGCATGCGCCACTGTAATGGCCATCGCGGAGAACCTTCTGCGCATGCTTGACTGGGTAATGGCCGCCGGAACTTGTCCTGCGCATGCGCAACCCTCTGCGCGTGCGCGCGCACTCCAACATGGCACAGAGCGCTGCCGGCGAGTCTGCCGCCACCTGCAACATTCCCCACGGCACGGAGGTGAGGGGGGGGGGGAGAGAAGCGTGGAGCCACAGGGGACCAAGGGCTACACCGGCATACACATACAGTATTATCTCTCATTTTTTACTGGACAGAGTAACCAAGTAACTGTCCGGTTCAATACCAGACACCTGGCAACCTTAACCGCGCGCACTCCTGCAGCCCCAGTGATGTGTGCACTAGGCTGCAGGAGACTGGAGAGGCGATCGTGGGCGTAGCGAACGCGTCACGGAACTGGTTCGCCCACATTGGCTGAACCAGCTCAAGTGACGCTGACGTCACGCGACTGCAGCCCCAAATCTCAAATGAACTTGTCTCTGCAAAATGAAGCAGCGTCGGCGCGTGCAGCGCCGTGGCACTTGAGGAACTGCAATAGCAAATCAGGTAAGTGTCCCGAAAGTGCGCGCACATAGCATTGCGCCCACCATGACCTCGGCCTTAGATCGTAAATACAAAAAAGTAGGGGTACCCCGAGGGTGAAAATGAAAAAGTAGTGGTAAACCAAATCTTTAATACCGCTCACTACAAACACTGGATTAATTATGTATTAAATGGTGAACTTTAGAAAACATGGCCTGTTGGTGGCTTGGACCAATCCCCTTGATCAATGTAAAGTGCTGTGTATTGGTCATTATAAATAAAGATATATACCCATTAATTATTAATTTTACTAATGAACTCGTATATTTTGAGCCACTGTAGGTTTTATACAGCATATTGTCCAAAACTCTTCAGGGAATGTAGGTCTAAGCGGGACAATTTGTCGAAAGTGCGAGGGAGGTCTGAAAGTGAAGTCTACTCACCTCTGGAAACGGCTGCAACCAATCAGCATACCGGAATGTATTTGCCATGGTAACACTGGAGACGCAGTTAGAGGCCGCAGAGAAGCACACGGCCTGGAGTTCACGGGCGGAGCGACGGGCATAGGAGACCCGGGATCAAATGTTAAAGCAGCGTTAGGAACAACAGAGTGACGGCTCTCACAGCAGAGACGCTCAGTCAGCAGATAGGGATCGTATAGGTCAGGAGAGACCCCCAACCCACCGTCTTCCGGAGAGACCCTCAATCCCACCCCCTCCGGGATCGACCCCCAATCTCACCCCCTCCGGGATAGACCCTCAATCTCACCCCCTCCGGGATTGACCCTCAATCTCACCCCCTCCGGGATAGACCCTCAATCTCACCCCCTCCGGGATAGACCCTCTATCTCACCCCCTCCGGATAGACCCTCAATCTCACCCCCTCCGGGAGAGACCCTCACTCGCTCTAGCTCACCCTTTTTAACAGAGATCCTCAATCTCACCCAATTTAGCCGAGTTTCTTTTTAATCTCGTCGCCTCTGGAAGAGACCCTGTATATCATCCTCTGTATGAGAGATCCCCAAACGCCATACATTTAGATTTCTACATTTTTAAATCCAAAAGGTTTTTACTGCACTCCCAAAATGTTCAAGGCGAAAGTGCTAATTGTTGGACCCAGCGAGGTATGGACTTGGCTGACATATTTTCATTATAACTTATTTGTGAGACATATCCCACAGAGCAGTAAAATAGATGGTGATATGACACATATTCTAATCTAATACAGTACATAGATATGTCCTGCTTAGGCGATCCTCCAATATAATAATGTAACCAATTATTATTTTATTTTGCATAGCACCATCCATTGCATGCAGCATACAAAAGAAATCAACACTGTCCTTAGGCTGGCCTTTATTCAATTAATTTTTTAAGTTAATTGATTTGGTGAACTTAGTGCTTTATAAAAATTATTGTAAAATATGGTACAGTTGAAAAATGTTTTTATTAATATTTATGTTAACATTTTTTAATGCAATTTTTGTAATGGTTTTCTTTGATGTGAACATCTGTACATTTCCCTTTTTCAGTGCACTGTAAGTTATAACGTTTCTTTGTTTTTTGCAGTGTGGAAAAACCGTTTTAGCCAATTTTTTGTCAGATACCACCGAGCCTGTAGGTGGAGAATACAACCCAACTCAGGGTGTGAGGTAATGTCCTAAACACGTCAAATCATAATCTTTTTGGAGTCGTTTTGCCTCCCTATTTCTCCTTTTTTTTTTTTTCCTTCTATCCTCATGTTTTAAAGAACTATTGTCCGGTTTTACTTTGGAAGGCCATTTTCTATTTTTATCAACTGGTGAATGCTTCACAGTCACCATAATGGCATAATTTAATGTGTGTGTGTCTTATTGCCAATATTATAAAAAAAGATTTGATAAACAGACTAATACTTCTCTATTCAAATCCGGTTTGTAATTCTCTGTGGTAATGTATTGTTAACGCAGGATTTATTTGGGGATCTCTTACGATCTTGTTGGTGTGGCCATTGAACGTTGACTCGCCAAGTGGAAAGCGAAGCAGATGAATGAGGGAATTTTGGGTAATAATGGCGCTAGGAACAAGATACTTTAGAGCCGGTATAGAAGACAGCATTGGTGTCCTCTAATGTTATGTCATTGTTTCCCAGCAATTATCCAGACAAAACATGACTGTTAAATGCAAATACAGGAAAGGAAAAATTCTGCACCTTTATGGTCTATTTACTAAAGTTTCCTTGCTGCAAAACGAGTGCAAATAATAGCACCATATTTATCTAAGGAGATTTAATCTTATTGAAAGCAATTGGTTTTTTTCTTTGATAAATCAGGTGCAATTTTCTTGCGCTGCTTTTACCCCAGATTTGCTGCTGGGAGACTTTAGTAAATAATACCCGCCGTGTGACTTTTTCACCTTCAGGGTTTATGTCTCACCTCACTCCTTGGTATTGCATTAAGTTACTCATCCACCATTTGTTGTGTATTATTCTTTATATGGAGATATAAATAGACTTCGAGTGTTATTACTTAGCGCTAATATCTAATATGGTTTTTAGAAGTCCTGGGATCAGGGTGCCTGTGCTCTACAGACAATACGACCCAGGAATGTTGATATGAAAGAGGGTGGCCACAGCGCTATCCAGGTTTTCCAAAAATATACTTTCTTTTTTTACATGGTTTAAAAAAAAAAAAAAAAAAAAAAGTCTACACAGGATTAAGAAAAATAAGATCTTATTGAACTTCTATTTTTACACTACTTAGAAAAAAGTATGTTTGGAAACCTGGATGGGAGTGCTGTGGCAACCTCTTTCATATATCTAAAACTATTTTAGATATGAAGTCATCCGCTCACTCCAGTTCTTACAAGACTCAAGGTGCAACAAGCCAGCTAATTCCTGCAACAACAACAACATCAAATAAATAAACGCCATAGCAACATCTCTGCAGTCACAGTTTCTTAGCACAGTCTCATCCAGGTCCTTATTCCAGTATATGGAGGTGTGTAGCAGATTTGGAGAAAAACACAGAAAATAGAAACATTTGGCATGTCTTTTTATGATTTGAAAAACAGCCATGGCGATTATTTGAATTAATATTTATACCCTTCTGGCAGCAAAAGAGTTAGTCAGGAGGGCAAATATAAATGTACAACAAGGTGCTGTATACACAAAGATAAGGGAAATATCTCTTCATTCTGTTTTTGTTTTTTGTTTTTTTTAATTTAATTTTTATTAACATTTTTAGGGAGAGGGGGAAATGAAGAAAATAAAAGATGTGGGGGGGGGGAGGGGGGAAAGGGTACAAAAAATAAAGACAGAAGAAATAACATATCCATTTAGAATTTTACCTATCAAATCATCTTATAATATTCAGTCACACAGTTAATATATATATATATATATATAGCATTTTTTTTACAACAACATTAGGTGGGTATTGATTTCTGGTTGACCAGCACCCCAAATCCAAGGTAACCATATTCATTCTGTTTAAAGAGGTTTGTTTACGCAAATCTGTGTTTGATCTCTTATGGATTTGTATAGAAAACATTTAGAAAAAATACATGAACGGAGATGTATTAACACGGGTCTGTTTTCATGCATTGTTCCATGTTCTGCTTGTGTGTGTCAATTGTAAGAAAGGGTTTCCTAATTGAGACGCAAATCGTTAGCGAAATAAAGTTTACGCCACCTCAGACTTTTTGGACGCAAATACAAGACAATGAGAGATGCAGGATTTGATACGTCTCACTAGAATCTGTGCGTTATGTAACTCCTCGTACTGACATTCCCTAAATCACAAGCTGACACAAGTGCTCTAAACTTGGAGCAATTACCTTGAATCATTGATATGAATTTGCTTTGATACATACAGTAGGATAACAGTTATTTTGTATTCATAGGATCCTAGAATTTGAGGGCCCAAATGTGAATGGCAATAAAGGTTCTGCATGTGAAGTTGAGCTTTGGGACTGTGGAGGAGATAATAAGTAAGTAAAATATTGGAAGTTGAAATAGTCTGAGAATGAGTGATACTGTTTCTAAAACACATGACGACATTTACTAAGCAGTGCCAAGCACTGCACGGCTTATTCACATCCATTAGATGGAAGGAAATTGTTTTATGTTCACAACAGCTGCTAACAGCTCTGCCAGAAGTGTCATTCATATCCCTCTAGTGGTGAAGGATTAGTACTGTCTTTAAAGAAATATATCTACAGATTGCTTTCAATGAACACATTTAAAAGTACATTTAGGGTTGCCAGACATCCCATATATACAGGATTGTCCCTTATTTCATTGATGTCTTCCGTTGTCATGGAAAGGTCTGTTGGGACGCATAATTGTCCTGTATTTTAGTGCCTTGACATGAAATGCCTGAACGTAACATTACTGTAATAAAATCAGTCCTAAAAACGTAATACCTTTCTTCTTGTGTAATAGTTACCCTTTGTGATAGATGTCTCCTTGCTAACTTATTAAAATAATAAAGTTGGGACACTGCCTGATCATCTCATAATACCATGACACCCACCCCTATGTGCGGTACTTTTCTCCCACTGCTACTACACCTTTCTCTGCCCTGCCGAGAGCAAATTATTAATCGCTCGTTATGACGTCACCACTTTCATTCTGGATTTCGGCGTTCCGTAATATAAAAACTTAAATGTGGCAACCTCAAGTAAATCCTTAAAGAGGCAATCCAAGCAGCTTAAAACAAATAAAAAATAATATATTTTATTGTTTTAATCTATACTGCCTTTAGTTACCTTTAATTACCTAAGATGGCGATCGATTTTAGTTCTCCAGTGATCAATCGTCAAAATCCGTCTTCCCAGGGTTCATTAAATGGCTGCCTTTCAGTTTCAAATCAATGCTTTAGTTAGTGTAACTCAGCAGCTACAATGTATTCTTATATTACGGAGGTAGCATTATCTATTGTTACAATTACATCCAAACTACTGGGAATATTGGCAACAAATGATTACAAACAGGAAAGTGTTACAAAGACTTGAACTTGTTGGGGAGTAGCTAAAACCTGCTATTGAAATCAAAAGATGCTCAGTGTATTAAAATGCATTAAGAATGGCATTAAGTGTTGAATTTTTAAATAAAAAAAGTTGTAAGTATTATCTAATGCTACCAAACTGACTTATTTCAAAACAAAAACAAAAAAACCCAACAACCACATGTAGGATATTGCTTGGATTGCTCCTTTAAGTTAATCTATGTATAATTTCTGTAAACAATACAGCTGGACCCCGTTATAACGCGGTGCTTGGGGTCCACATAATCCGTCCGTGTTATAACAGGGATCACAGAGAAAAAAATGGCTGCCGCAATCAGGAGACCCGGCGACATCCCCACGCAGGACTTGGGGTGCTTTGGATCCGACACCACGGGTCAGCCATCGTGTGTCTGTCTCATTTACTAAACTTCAATAAGTGGCTTTTAGAACTATAAATGCCCATATAGTGCGATATTGCCTGTGTTGCTATTCACAAAGCTCCGATAACGGGGCAATATCGCATTGAAACAACTTTTTATTGTACTATAAAACTTTGGCAAAAAAAGCCGTACGATTAGCCAGAAAATGCCCCAAATCGAATTTTCTAGCCAGAAACTACTATTCACTAAGCAGTGATAAGCATATCGTACTTTAAGAACTTGCAATATTTTGGCGCCAGCTAAAGATATTGCAAGATGGATAAAAGCATTTTCTTTTCGTTTTACTGCACATGATTGATACTAGAGGCCGGCGGAGACCCACGGGGACCCACGGAATTCTTCCAGCGAGATCAGTTTTGATTTTATCTACTTTGACATTTAAGTTTTTATGGAAGAGTGTAGCCACTCCATTTTGTTTCATAGGGGATGTAATGGTAGATTAACGGATAATCATTACTCAATAGCAATGACTGGTCTCCTTTTTTTCTAATGGGTTTCTTGTAACATACATTTTATCTCCCCCTAGTCTTTTGGCCTCTGACGGAGCTATTTGTCTTTTTCGGGGGGTGTTTAGGCCCTTGGTTTTTTGAGAAATTGTATTAAAATTATATTAATTGGCAAGATAATATGCCAATGGTATATAATGTGGATGAACAGTGATAGCATATACAGGCAGTCCTCGGTTATCCGACACAATGCGTTACTCAAAATGGCGTTGTAAAGCGAAACACGTTTTCCCATAGGAACACTGTTTAAATGAAAGGTTCCGTTCCTGAAGACATTTTTAACACTAAAATACACCAAATATTTTATGCCGGCAATAAGATATGCAGCACACACATAAATTATATAGTGTATATACTGTATTATATATATAATATAACATAATAAATAATATATTATATAGTATAATATAATATTATATAGTATAATATTATATATATACGCTCTTACGATGCTTTGCAACGTTGTTTATGTGAATTTGTATATATATACACACATACACAACGTTGCAAAGCGTCGTAAGAGCGTTGGATAAGCCATTTTGGCGTTGTAAAAATGAATATAGGTATGCATTGCATAGCGTTGGATAAGCCATTCGTTGTAAAGCGAAGCGTTGTAAAACGAGGACTGCCTGTACATATTAGAAAAATCAGTTCATCAAACTTTATAAACATTTTGGTGCAAGAACATATGTACCAAAAAATACACAAGTTAGAGCACAATGATGACAAATGCTTGTGGGACAGGACATGGGGAAAGTGTAGACAAGGTAGGGTGGGATAAACAGAGGACCCCAGTTTCCAAACTTTAAGGGGACCAACCATTCACAGGATAAATAAGCATGGGGGGGGGGGGTGCATTGTATGGGTAGTCATACACATCAGAACAAGGGGTAGGAGGAGGGAAAATAAACATTGTAATTATTGACATCACTTTTTAAAAAAATATTAAGTACGGTAGTTCAAGCTGACAGTCCCTCTCCAGATATCGCAAAACCTATATTCAACCTGTGGGGGGGGGGGGGGGGAACAGAATAAAAAACATATATAGAAAATAACCTTTAATATATAATATTAAGTCAGCCACTGGACTTTGAAAAACGTTTCTGGAGTTTACAATTTATTATCAACCTGTAACTTATGTCCAGAACATATCTCATCTTGAGATATTGTCTTAGGTTGATGCTTAAGGTGCAATCAGCCCTGATTTTTTTTAAATAGGCTTAATTTTCGCTCGTCTTGGAATTAAAGCCTTCACCCATGCCGGGCGCTGTGGTTTAGGTAGAAGACAGGCCTGCTGGGGGGGCCTCCAGGTCTTCTGGTTCAAGTACAGTAAACCTAGTGATTTCAATTTTTCTTCACCTTCTTCTGGTGAAAGAAGAGCATGCATTGTTTCATGGTAAGTGAACAGCAGCTTGCACGGAAATCCCTAGAGATAGTGAATTTTATTGTTTCGCAAAATATTGGTAATCTGCGCTTACATTTTCCGCTTATTCAGCGTGATTCGGGCCAAATCAGGGAAGATAAGTTGGACGTTATCTTGTTCAATCTTTTGGATGGATCTAGCAGCTCTCAATATCTCCTCTTTAGTACGGAAATAATGTAGACGTGTGATCACATCTCGCAGTTTTGCCAGGGGAATGGGGAATTTCAAGGGGGAGATCAAGATTTTTAGGTCAAGGGAGCCTGTGTGCTCTGTCCATCTGGATTTTATCTCCCGATTTGTTTCTTGTAGGAGTGACGTTAAAAAGCCGGGTAAGATATGTCAAGTTGGGCGTTGTCAACTTCTTCCGGTATTCCTCTAATCCGCAGATTATTACATCTTGACCTGTTCTCGTATCCTCCAATTTTCAGAAATTATTTTAACTTGTCTTTAATTTGTGACTTTCTTGGGTCTGGGACTCCTGAGCAAGGGCAATGGTATCCACCCTTTCCTCCAAGTCAGCAATATGGTCCCCAATAGATGCTATCTTGTCTTTGAGGCTGTGATGGATACTCTGTATTTCAGAATGAAAAGAATTTTTCATGTCTTGAACAAATATCAACATTTATTTCCGAGTGAGTGCGGAATATACTTCGTCCTCAGAATTTCGTTCTGGATCTGCATCTTCGCCTGCGACAGACGCTTCTTGATCTTTAGCCCTAATAGTGCGGCTTTTTTTTAAAGAAAAGGGAGGCCTCCTGCGTACTGTAGGTTTTTTTTTTTTTTTGCATGGGTGTTGTTGATTGGCAAGTTTTTATTTATAGTGAGAGTTGAACTTATTTAGATGATGTACAGTATACTTTAAGTTGAGTTAAGCCCCCTCATTACCGAGGTATCTCGCTCATTCACACATTGCTTACAATTATTCACTTGTTTTTTTGATTGAGCTTTTGACTCCCTGGTGTCTCCAACCCCCCTCCTCCCTGCAGGACTATCTTAGGGAATGCACGAAGCCCAATAACCTGTGTTAAATAGATGTTGGGGCTCAGGGAAAGGTACAGGAAAGTCTGTGAGGGGAGGAAGAGTGGGTTTTTTTTTTTGCCCACTTAGGGGGTGTTCTTTGTTGTCAGTGTCTCTCCTCTCTATGTTGAACCGATCCTGCAGCTAATCTCCTCTCTACAGATAGACTCCAGGGACCAGTTTCCCCTGCTCTGTGTGCGTACCACCTTCCCCCGATCAAAGCTTACCAGCTCTCTCCTCTGATGGGGCACTCAGGAGCAGGACAGCTGTTTTGGGGCTTGCTTCCTTCCGCCACTTTTCTTTGCAGACCTTCCCGCAGCAGGATCGGACAGATCAAGATCTGAGCCCTAGCAATCTTCGGGTGGTTGCATGGGGACAAGGCTGTTGCCTGCTCTGGAATTCTCTCCTCCCCGGCCTGTAGCTGCACCCCACCTCCCTCTCACTGCTTCACAGGCCCACCACAGCCATTTTGGAGAAGAGGGGAAAGTCGGGCGATCCGATTACACACCGCCACTGCCCGCAAGCAACAGTTCCCACCGACAGGGGAGGTCGCCGCAGGTTCCCCTCTACCCGTGGGGGGCCCCAATCGGCAGTCTTGGGGAAGGAGAAGACGCAAGGCTGCGCGCTCCAGCAGCACTACAGCGGAGCGCTGAACAAAGATGGCTGCCGCTCTCCTCGATGCAGCCCCACCGGCTGACCTCTCTGCAGTGCTGGGTCTTGAGTCGGAAGTTGCCGCCCTGGTCTCACGCGTTGATACTCCGACAGGTGAGGTCCCCGCCTACCTCAGCCAGCCACCGGCGATCGCCAGACCAACGGGGCAGGCAAGACTTGGCAATCTGGCACCTGCGGGAGGCTCAGACTGGCAGTCTATGGGGTCGGGTTAGACACAAGCGCTCCGGCAGTAATACAGCGGAGCGCCGAACTGAAATGGCCGCCACTCCTCTTTCCTCCTGTCTACCAGTGGCGGCGGACCTCCTGCTGCAGCGTCGAGGCTCAAGTCGGGTGAGCCCTCGCCGGTACTGCTCACTTGCGGCGGCCGGGGACCTTGGAGGATGTGGTCACTGGACTGATGGGGCAGGTAAACTACGGCGCGCCACGGCAAAATGGCTGTTCCCCTATTCCGTCCTCACTCAGGTATATATGTTTTTAGGCGGGAAGAGATATCCTCGGGATGCCTCTCAGACTCCGGCACTTTAATAGTGTAGCCCTGGGTAGTTTTGGGGCTATTATTCTGTCCTCCTGGCAGTAAAGCCTAGTAAGGGTAGGTTTGCCAGGAGTATTCATGGGTTTTTCCCACACATGCAGCTCAGTGGGTCAGAGAAGGTGGGCAATCAGGCCTTCTGTCCAATCAGTGACAGAGGGCTGGTTCTCACTGGAACTGTTTTAGTGTGTTGCACTTCCTGATTTAGCCAGTTGGTCTCTACCTTTTAAGAGAGGCAGGTTCACCCGTACTAAGCTGTCAGGGCTCTGGCAGGCTTGAGGCCCTCCCTCCAGGGAGAGGTGGGGAACCATACCTCCTATCCCACAAGGGGATAGGGGAAGAGCAAGGACCACTCTCTGTGCCCTTTTGGTTGGGAGTAGGATCCAGGGACATCCTGAGGGTGAAGACCCTTCTATTGCTGTTATCTATCAACTGCTGCTGAATACAGAAGACCAAATAAAGATCCTGTGTTTTTACCTATACCTTCCTGGCCTAAGACTGAAGTCTATTAGGAGGAGGGGGACGAGAATTATTTTGCAGAGACTTCACCCCATACAGCTGGGGGCTGCACGAGATGGAGGCGCTGCACCTGTGAGTAGAATTTGGGCAAGACCCCAGAAGCCTGTCCTGTTATTCCCCTTTACCATCATGCGAGGGAGACCCAGGCCCCCCTGTTACCAGCTGGTATGCACAACACAAAGCCATGTAACCAGAGTAGCATTTCCCCCTAGGAGACACTATGTGAGATTGGGTGGGGGGGAAACAGGATTACAATAGTTTTATGATAAGTGTATGTATATAAGTTTCCATTGCTAGATAGTTGGCCAGGGACTGAGAATTATTTCAAGATGGCCTTTCTGGCAGACTATTGGGCCCAATTTAGTTGGGGCAAGGTTTATGTTGTAGGGAAGCCGTTATTCACTTTTTTTTTCTTTTTGTGGGCTCACCCTTATAGTATTTTGCCCAAGTGAACCCGCCAGGGCAAACAAGGGGGGGGGGGGGGGGATCAGCGGCCCCAGATCCTGGATATGTTCTCTTCCCAGGCCTGCAAAATGTGGTTTCACCAGCTAGGCCCCAAATCTCAATTGTATTAATATTATATCCAGATTATGTCCAAAATTCAAGTTTTTGGCCTCTAAATACTCTTCTTTATTGGCTTTTCGGATTTGAATAGTATTGTTTGCTGTGAATAGGTATGAGCCTGGATTAGTCTGGATTGATGTTCCTTTTTTTATGGAGCTGCAGCCTCATACGTCCATCTTGTTCAGGCTCCAGGCCACGCCCCCGACATAACCTGACTCCCATTGAAAGTAACCAAACTCCTGATAAATATCTGATCTCCTGGTAGGATTTAAATACCAATTTAGATCTCGATATATGGAAAGATATATCGGAGGCCACCTCCAAACATCCATTGTTCATTGTTATCAAGGAGAATATCTACAAACTAATATTCAGATGGTTCATGACTCCTACTAGGTTACACTTTCTCCCCCTACCCCCCCCCCCCCAGGTATCTCACCATTATGTTGGCGTAATTGTGGTGAAATGGGGAATATACTGCACGTATTTGGTCATGCCCTAAAATCTAACCACTATGGAGGAAAGTGTTTGCCCTAATATATGGGATCCTGGGGATATATATTAATAAAAAGGGACAGTGCAGGCTCCATAGTGTAAATAGTTAAGGTTTAATTATCACAAGCCAAAATCAGTACACTCACAGCAATGAGGTAGGATATGCACATCGAACAAAATCACCCGTCATCCGTGGTTTCTCTGTCGGTCAGGAGCTTTGATCTTGTAGCTGCATTCATGTGAATTTCTTCCTACAGCCGGGTACCTCCGTATTGTGCGTCCACTCAATGGCCCCCCGGCTGAATAGCACACGCTTCTTTGGTTCCGCAGCACAACAGTTCCCTTCAAATTCAGCAAAAGCTCAGTGAGCTGGATACTTGGTGTAGTCAGTAGAGCCCTTTCGTATTTCGTCGCAAATATACCGGCAACTTCATCAGAGGAAAGGGATGAGTACATACTCATACCTTTTTATATAGTCCAAATTGATCTATTAGTACCCAAAGTGAGTGGAATAAGTTGATTGCATATGGCTACAAGAGAGGACACTGCTCACATACAGGGGATAACATACAACAGCTGGCAATAAATGAAGCAAAACAATATAAGGAATAAATAGCTTCTAATTAAATATGCATATTAAGGATAACCTACTCCTCTTAATGAAAGGAAATTACTATACAGTGAATAGCAAATACGATGATAACAATAATACATGTTATACATCCATTATATACAGTATGAGTACATATATGTAAACATTTTAAAAATACATAGATAAAATAGCAATTACTACCAATTATAATGTGAAAGTGAATAAACTGGTGAGGGGAAAAAAACATTAATGAAATGAATAGTTGCATATTTTAAATGCTGAATAGTGATAAATGTGATGAATTATAATATTAATGTGAATACAATACATAAATGATTATTAAAGTGGGTGAACTGCTATGTGTGATTGTGATAGTTACACATAATGTGTATATGTATAATTTGAATATGTTTTATTTTCATCTACGTGCTATCTGCTATTCACTGTAGAGTATTTTACTTTCTTTAATATGAGTAAGTTATCCTTAATATGCATATTTAATTAGATTTGGCCCCCTTGGTTCCGACATGCAGGTATATCGCCATATTTAGATTAAAACATTCTGAACATTGTGATTTATGCTGTATCTAAACTTATTTTCATTATATTCTATATGTACAAATGCTGTATCCTTCCCTTTTCTCCTAATTCCTCAATTGTCATTTTACCAGATTATATGTATCAATGTATTCCCCCCCCCCCCTTTTTTTTTTTTTATGTATCCCCTTCCCCAAATTTTGAAAAATGATTAATAACTTAAGTAACAAAAAATGCTAGTTACATTAGAATACATAAAAAAAAATTCCTTTTTAAAAAAATTTTTTTCATAGAACAGAACTAATTTATTTAAAAAAAAACACATGTAGGATATTGCTTGAATTGCAGCTTTAAGAAGTAGTTAATCGAAGTTCAACTGTTAATTGAGAGCAGCAGATTTAGTAACCGCTTTTTGTCTGGCTAGACACAGAAGAGCTGCCGGGTGGCTGTAGAGGATGGATGTCATAATTGTACTTGGTAGTTAGTATACCAGCCCCAATACCGAACCCTTAACCAAACAATTTGTTACCAGTAGATACAATATAAACATGAACTCATTACTGTATTGATACTACTGTTGTAAAGTTAATCTAGTTACTGTTCTAAACGGGGCGAGACGCGCGACGTTGTGGCCACCCATGAAGAAGTGTTTACTTACGTGACACGTACGTCAGTGTGCTTTGCCTGTTACTGACGTCAGTACAGAGTTAGGGAAAGGACGTGGCTCACAACACAGCGCATCTCTCCCCATTTAGAATAAGAAGTAGAAATGATCAATGCAGCTAATATAAAAGTACGTTACATTTAGTAAATAAATCAATTAAACTTAAATTTAATATATCTTTTATGCAGACAAACGATCACACATTTGAGTTGCATAATAAAACTTTTGCATTGTGCAGAATAATGGATAATTTGCGCCTAAGTTTGCCCAAACTTTGGCTTACATGTGTCAAGGCAAAAGTTGTGCAGTTTTGGGGGATAAAATCCTTCTTGGTTTGAATTTCATGCAACTCTATAAAATGTGTTGCAAATATTAGGCTAGCAAGAATGTCTGCTATTTTGCACATAGTGAGAACCTCCGTACCGGACTCTACTTTATGCAACTGCAAGGGAAGATTGCTATTAAGATTTGTTTTTATCATACAGCAAAAATAAAAATATCACTTGTGAGCACATTCACATGTCAGACAGGTCTGCAACGTTGCTCTTCACCATTATCTCTTAGCATACAGTTCTTCCACTGCAGCCAGAGATTCTGGGAAATTACTTTCAAATGGGCACACACGGTAACCTTTTGCTTCAAATCCATTTTAACATTGAGCTCTATAAGATACATCTACATCATACAGAGCTTTGATATTCTACAACAAGGATATGATTAGTGCTATACGTTAGGTTTATACAGTATGCAAGTTTAGATGTGCTAGGGCAGGCCTGTCCAACTCCAGTCCTCGAGGGCCGCAACCAGGCCAGGTTTTCAGGATATCCCTACTTCAGCACAGCTGGCTCAATTAGTGGCTCAGTCATACTAATTTCCAATTTCTGACCTATAATCTTGTCCCTTAGTTAGTTTGTTTTTTCTTGTGTTTTGACCTTGTCATGCATAAAAAAATATGTTCCTCTCTTTCTGACCACACTTTATACTCTGTCCTTTGGAAAGGTTTGAAAGTTGCTGGCCAGCCATGATTAAAGACTCGCATGGGGTTATAATTGTTTTTAACCTGGACATTCCAAGTCACCTAAAAGAAATAGAAATGTGGCATAGCAGCTTTATCCAGCAGCAGAGATTACAGGAGAATCGGTGTCTTCTAATTGCACATCACAAGCCCGGGTCAGGGGATGATCGAGAGCGTCCAGATTTATGTAAGTAATGAAAAGCAATGGTATTTGTTTTCTATAAAACAGGTGCAGTTTTTTTTGTACTCACCATGCCCAACTATTGCAGCAATGAGACTTTGATAAATACACCCATTTGAGTTGGAGTCAAATGTTCCAGTTGTCTAGATTTCTGTCTCTGAAGAGTAAAACTTGACACAATAGCAGATTTTATTAGCAGATAAATTTGCCTTTCTGAAGCCACTTTAGTTGACTAATCTGTAAATCTCAGCTTGGAGTAACCTTCAGATCACCATCACATGCAACCCATCAAAATGAGCTTTCCCTACTCTGCATGCAAAATTCTAAACCAGATTACACTCATGTAGCAAATCAACACTGATATTTTACCCACTTCAGTACCGAAGTGGCTTTTAATATATACATGATGATAAATTCATATGTTATTAAAGGAATGAATTGCCTTCATTTGATCAACAAACATATATCGCCGCATACTCCAACTAAATAAAGATTTTGGTACAGTTACACACCCTCTTCCTCAAGTGCATTTTACATCTATATGATTTATTATATTACCACTAGGTGGAAGTATAACATAACTATTTGTTAAACTCCAGCAGTGTTTTCTCTGGAAACTACTGGGCATAGAAGGGTAGGTAGCCGTATTCTCTGGAAACTACTGTATCTCAAAGTATTTGTATTTTGTTTTTAGCTGTAAAAAATGAATTTATATGTAAAATCTCAAATGTACAACATCCAAAGCATGGTGTTGTTATAAGTATAAAATAGTACTCGTTTTGTGGTACTCTTATCCATTACATGGCACTTGTTAATAAGTTTGAAACTACATCACAGCACGAAAGTAAGGTGCAGCACGTCAAGCATATTCTTTCACATCCTGTTTGTTGACTTAGAGGTTTAAATAAATGGGGATTTTCATCCAAATAGGACCTGAACGCCCGCTTCAGTCAATATAGATTTAACCTCTTAATCTGCTACTCACTGGCTAACTCAGTGTTTTTCAACCGGGATCCCACGAGCATCCCTAAAGCGTTTGCTGCAATTTTCAGGTCATTTGAAAATTGTCCCAAATACAGAAGAATTTACCATGCATCTGATCTCAGACACGCAATTAGAGAGGGTTGGTGTTCCTTTACTATGCATCTAATCTCAGACACGCTATTAGAGAGGGTTGGGGTTCCGCAGAATTTTACAATATAATTTTAGGGTTCCGTAACCAAAAAAAAGGTTACGAAAACTCCAGTTCACCATGGGTAAGATCACCATGCAAGGGTAGACTTTTTCTCTGTTAGAGGTTTATCATGTTCTCCAAACAAACATTTAAAAATCACAATAAATGTTGGTGCTGAAAATAAATATGTAAACCCAATTAACTCCTGGAACTTCCGATAAAGAGTTTATCGTCTTTCATTTGGCACACTAATTCTTGCCAAGTGATAACTTGTGCTATAAAGATAACATTCTTCAAAGGTATAATAACAATCCAAGAATATCAAACCTTTTGCTTCTAGAAGTTCCCCCAAAACATTGTGCTGCAATTTTTTGCTGGCTCCCCTTACATCTAAAATTAACATCAATATCATCTCCCCCTATTTCTCTGCTTTGTTTTACAGCCCCTGCACTAGCTAAGCTGCCGCTCGTACATTCCAATCTAGAAGAAGACCCTGAGGATGTTAAGATGGAATTTACAAAGTACCTCCGAGGCATAGTGAACTTGCTGTCTGAGAGCAGAGACCGGGAGGAGATGTCTTTTATCATATAAAATCACACAAATGCTAAGCTATGCAATGAGTTGTTTATGCCTTGTGGTTGTGAGTTCCTTTTCCCCACTCCCAAACCTGGACTTAAGGATTCAAGGTGTACATTGATTGTAAGGAAGAATACTATTGTACTATTTACATGACATGTTTTTGATGGCCACCCAAAAAAAAGTCAAGGTTAAAAACAAAAAGGAAATAACTGCTTAGCTTGCTGTAATCTACAATCCAGATCGTTGTGTAATGCAATAGATATTTTAGAGCAGGCCTGCCCAACTCGTAAAGTGAGAAGGGCCAAACTGCTCCAAGGAAAAAAAAATTGGGCCGCACGGGTTAAATCATCATCATCCTCATATCTCCCCCAGAACCCCTCACTATCAACCTTTACGATACTCCCCATCTATCTCTCATACCCCCATCTCTCCCCCTCACCCACACAATACCCCCTCCACATCCCCCCAGCCCATTCCATGTCAGCAGCCCCCCCAAGTCAGCATCCCATGTCAGCATCCCCACCCACAAGTCAGCATCCCCCCCATGTCTCTCTTCCTTCAATATGACACTCTGTCCCCCTCCCCTAAATGACACTCTCTCCCCCTCCTCTCAATATGACTATCCCCCTCCCCTCAATATGACACACTCTTCCCCCTCCCCTCGATATGACACTCTCGCTCCCTCCCCTAAATATTACACTCTCGCTCCCTCCCCTCAATATGACACTCTCCCTCCCCTCAATATGACACTCTCCCCCTCCCCTAAATGACACGCTCTCCCCCTCCCCTCAATATGACACTCTCTCCCCTCCTCTCAATATGACACACTCTGCCCCTCCCCTCAATATGACACACTCTCCCCCTCCCCTCAATATGACTCTCTCTCCCTCCCCTCAATATGACACTGTCTCCCTCCCCTCAATATGACACTCTCTCTCCCTCCCCTCAATATGACACTCTCCCCCTCCCCTAAATGACACTCCCCCTCCCCTCAATATGACACTCTCTCCCCCTCCCCTCAATATGACACTCTCTCCCCCTCCCCTCAATATGACACTCTCTCCCCCTCCCCTCAATATGACACTCTCCCCCTCCCCTCAATATGACACACTCCCCCTCCCCTCAATATGACACACTCTCCGCCTCCCCTCAATATGACACACCCTCCCCTCAATATGACACTCCCTCTCCCTCCCCTCAATATGACACACTCTCCCCCTCCCCTCAATATGACACACTCTCCCACTCCCCTCAATATGACACTCTCTCCCTCCCATCAATATGACACTCCCCCTCCCCTAAATGACACTCTCCCCTCCCCTCAATATGACACTCTCTGACCCTCCCCTCAATATGACACTCTTCCCCTCCCCTCAATATGACACACACTCCCCCTCCCCTCAATATGACACACTCTCTGCCTCCCCTCAATATGACACTCCCTCTCCCTCCCCTCAATATGACACTCCCTCCCCTCAATATGATACTCTCGCTCCCTCCCCTCAATATGACTATCCCCCTCCCCTCAATATGACACACTCTCCCCCTCCCCTCAATATGACACTCTCGCTCCCTCCCCTAAATATTACACTCTCGCTCCCTCCCCTCAATATGACACTCTCTCCCTCCCCTCAATATGATACTCTCCCCCTCCCCTAAATGACACGCTCTCCCCCTCCCCTCAATATGACACTCTCCCCCTCCTCTCAATATAACACTCTTTCCCCCTCCCCTCAATATGACACTCTCCCCCTCCTCTCAATATGACACTCTTTCCCCCTCCCCTCAATATGACACTCTCTCCCCCCCTGCAACTCACATCACACCGTCCCCCTGCAACTCACATCACTCTCCCCCCCTGCACCTCACATCACTTCCCCCACCCTGCACCTCACATGTCAGCAGCCCCCCCCTCGCATGTCAGCAGCCCACCCGCCTCACATGCTAGCAGCCCCCCCTCACATGTCAGCACCCCCCTCACATGTCAGCAGCACCCCCTCACATGTCAGCAGCACCCCCCCTCACATGTCAGCACCCCCCCCCTCACATGTCAGCACCCCCCCCCTCACATGTCAGCACCCCCCCTCACATGTCAGCACCCCCCCTCACATATCAGCACCCCCCCCCTCACATGTCAGCAGCCCACCACCCCACCAGCCCGTTTTTCACACCCCCCCCCACCAGCCCGTTTTTCACAGGCACCCCCCCACCAGCCTGTTTTTCTCACACACACACACACCTTAGATCAGCACATCCTCTCCCCGGTACTAAGCCCCGCCCCCGGCATGCTCTGACCTCCAACCCGCCCCCCCGGCATCCTGCTATTGAAAAAAAAATTACTCACAGCTGCCGCATCCTCCTCATGCTGCTGCTGCCCCCGCGCACCGCAAAACCCGGGGGCGGGGATTAGGGAGGGAAGAGGAGGAGGGGGGGATGAATCGCCGCCATTTTTTAAAACTTTTTATTTATTTATTTAATTAATTAACTGGCGCCCGGCCAGAGTCATCGCGGGCCGCACAGAGAGGCCAGGCGGGCCGTATGTTGTGCAGGCCTGTATTAGAGCATTTGTGATCCCTTGGCTTATAAACAACAAATGTTTTCTGTTACAAAAACAGTGGTCAATTGTTAAGAACATGCATATCAGAGGTTGTTGGTCAGTATAAATAATACTAAATGACTGAATAACCTTTTTTTTAATGAATGACATGCATTTGGTTCTTGGGCTCCCTATTCAATATGCTGTGGAGCCATCGTACCCTTACTGTTAAAGATTTCAGCTCCATTCTTTTTAATGCTACTGAAATCTTCCGGAGCAAGGGGGAGACCACTTCAAATTGAACAGGTGGTTTAGTTACATTTCTGGTGCAAATGACTTAAAGAACAGACAAGCTGTTAAAAACCATTTCAGAACAAGCACTATATTTTACAAAAATATTAATGTTTTCATGTGTTTTTGACATAGAAATATTTAAAAATGACTATTTTACAGTAAAACGGTAGCATATGAAGCTCAATGTTAATATATTTGTGATGCTATGTTTTTAATAAAAGAAACATTACTTACTACTTATCTTGTATGTTTTATTGCATTCGAATAAATGTATAAATGTTTATACAGAGCCAATTCAAAAGATAACCTTCTTTCTACCAACCTTTACTACTGGCAAGCTTTTAGGTGCTAACCTCTCCTCACCAGGCGTACTGTAGATAATCTTGCATTCATTAAAATAAAGTATATGTGCACAGTCTTAATGAGTGAAACATGAGACTCATTCTATAAACGTTTTAAACATTTAAAAACTAATTGTAATTGGGAAAAAACAGCCTCACTACCAGCAGGCTTCTACAACCTGTTGCGCCATGTTCACTAAATAGTGTTATTCGTAAGACATCTTCCAATGCCAAAAGACACATTATTAAATGTTTTTTTTAATACCATTTAATAAATGTCTCGTTGTGTTTCAGACCCATGTACTGAGAAACAGACAAGCTACAGAATTTGACATCAGAGGATCTAATGAGGCGTACCTGTATGTATCAATGCGAAAGTGCATCAGTTCTGGGGCAAACAAATACTACACAATATGTATCACAGAAAAAAAACCTATTTTTATTTAAAACTTTTATTTCTTCGATACCAATGGTGCAGGTATTTTGCTCCACTTTTGATCTAATATGTAATTCTTAATATTAGCAGTAGCCATTTTAGTTACTTTCTATGGCAGATCAGCAACAACAGATTCCAAAATATGCACTGTCCCTAATGTGTTTTGTCATACAGTATGCATGTCATACTAACAATTTTATTTATCACTCAGGACTAGGTGAATGTTTGAACTCATTTGTAACGAGCACTGGTGAGCTGCATTTATTTTTATATTTGATTGCAATAATTTCCTTGAATCTGGAAGAAAATCAGAGTTCCTTTAAATTAGTCTTAAAGACTGATTAACTGATATGATTAAGTATGGAGACCCAACACATCCAGAGTATTAGACACTGCAGAGTTCTTGTACAGTATGTATGTTGGCGAAGTGTAGTTTCATTACGTATACAAATTGAATATGTATTTGTGAGACTTTACACGTCCATACAATTGAAGAGGAAATTTCTGAAGTTTTGAAAGTGCATACAGTATGTCAGTGGAGAATTGTTGCCCAAGAGGTATCGCAAGCCAGGGTGAATCTACATTGTAATGGATTTAAAAAGAGAAGTCTTTGCTTCTGCAAAAGCTCAAAGACTTTAAAGAGTATAAAGAGCTTTCCCTGGCCTATGGTATCCCGTGGTGCGTGATGCTGCTTTTGCATTTACATCGTTACATAGTAGATGAGGTTGAAAAAAGGCATGCGTCCATCAAGTTCAACCTATGCTAAATTTAGACGACAGATTATTTGTCCTATATCTGTACTTGCAGTGTATTGATCCAAAGGAAGCCAAACTAAAACACCAGTGAAATATCATCCAACGATATCGCTTAAGGGGAAAAATTAATTCCTTCCTGACTCCAAGAATTGGCAATCGGATTACTCCCTGGTTCAACATCCTTCCCATGTTTACTTATTTTGTATAAACGTGTATACCGTTCCCTCTAAAAAGATGTCCAACCTTTTTTTTTTTTTTAACAAATCTATTGTACCTGCCATCACAGTCTCCATGGGTAATGAATTCCACATTTTAACTGCCCTTACTGTAAATAACCCCTTTCCTTTGTTGCTGGGGAAATCTCCTTGCCTCCAACCTTAAGGGATGGCCCTGAGTCCTTTGTACTGCCCGTGGGATGAATAGTTCTTTTGAAAGCTCCTTGTACTGTCCCCGAATATATTTGTATATAGTTATCATATCCCCTCTTAAACGCCTCTTTTCTTATGTAAATAAATCTAATTTAGCTAGCCTCTCCTCATAAGTTAGATTGTCCATCCCCTTTATTAATTTGGTGGCTCTTCTCTGCACTCTCTCTAGTTCCATAATGTATTTTCTAAGGGTGGTGCCCCAAATTATACTCCATATTCAAGTAGTGGTCTTACTAATGCTGTATAAAGGGACATAATTATGTTTACTTCCCTTCCATCCATTCTTGTTTAATGCAAGATGAGATCTTGTTTGGCTTTGCAGCTATTGCATGACTTTGGGCACTATTGCTACAAGCACTCCTAAATCCTTCTCCATCAAGGATTCCCCTAATTTATCCCCATTTCATTTGTAAGTCGCCTGTTTATTCTTGCTTTCCAAATGCATAACCTTTCATTTATCTGTATTAAACCTCATCTACCATTTACCTGCCCACCTTTCCAGTCTCTCCAAGTCCTTCTGGAGAGAAATTACATTTTACATTTAGATGGAAGAAATCTTTAGGGGTATTTCACAAAGTTACAGTAACGATATCTCTATGGCATGGGCTATTGCTAGTTTGTGAATGGTGCCCTGAGTAAGAGAATAATCCTAGAGAACGCTGCAGTAGATTATTTACTTCGTTGTGTGCATTGCTGCTTAACCAACATCCTTTGGACAACCTGGATCCCCTTTACACATACTTGGAATAAGCTGCTTGCCTTCCATTACCCACATCTTTGGGCATAGTGATCCAATTTTCTGGGCTAAACCCCACAATTTTGGATCTGTGAGCAGGATCTACCTCCCACGTTTTACTCATGAGACTCTTCTTACAGTACCTGCTCTTTTTCCTGAACTTAGAGCCTGCGATAATGCTCCCTGACCCCTGCAAATACCTGTATTACAAAGACACACAAAGTGTGGAGGTTCAAAGGCCACGACTTTTATTGAATACAACAGAACATGATTAGTGCCAACCCTGCCAGAGTGCTCTAACCAAGGGTAAGACAATGATATTCCACCACGGTCCGCAAAACCCACCAAGCCAGACACCACACAGGCTGGACGCTTAAAGTATTCATTGTCAGTTTTGAGAATTGGCCCCAGGAACCCAAGCACAATGAGCCTTGCCCACTCATCAATGAAATCTGCCACTGTGCTTCAACCTACCGCACCACAGAGCCCCGTCCTGAATATTAATATTGGATGAACAAAAACAGGCCAGCACAACATACAAAATGACACAACATATAGTGCAATACCTCAGTGCTTATCTGCTCATGAAAAAGGGTCATTTAGTTATACCCTTTGGCCAAAAGGTTATAAGCCTGCAGCCACGTCACGGCATGACCAATCTGCAGGTCCTAACACTACCTGGCACAACTCTCATGTACCTCTCTTTTCTGCTGGAGGGAGAAAGACCATACTGGGTCTGTGATACACAGGATCATGATAAAAACTGCTAATTGGAAGTGGGGTGGGGTGAGCTTTAAACCATGGGGAGGAGGGGCCACACCTCCAAGCAACAACAGCTGCATAACCCATCAAGCTCCAGAACCCCAAAACCCACCATCAAATCATATATACAGCATATATATTAGTGTCAAAAAACAGTGCTTCTGAGCGTGGCAAAAATTACAAACAAAAAAAGAAAGGCCAGCGAATCATACAAAATGACACAACATATAGTACAATACTTCAGTGCTTATCGGCTCATGAGTAAGCATTAATATTGGATGAATCCAAGCCAGTGTTGGACAGTTGGACTTGTCCTTCATCATGCGAGAGTGCCTCAGTTTGCAGCCTCGAATCAATACCTGCACTACGGGGACCAACATAACTTTTGTCAGGGCATGGAAACATTTCCCGCCCCTGCACATGCCTGTTATATCTTTCCTGAGGTCGCCCCACTTCCCCCCCTAAGAGCATAGCCTGCCGGTAAGAGGGAGGAAGGGGATCCTAGTCCTGGCGGTCATGCCGTTTAGGGCTCAAGGCTACTTTTTTGTGGTACTGCCTCCTCAGGCACCTTGCCTGGGACGGAGCCTTACTTTCTAGATACGAAGTCACTATCTGAGTAGTGCCAAAGCAATCTTCACTAATACATACATTGTTTCCATTTGTACACCTGCAAGCACACAGACAACTTATCTTTTCTTAAATATTTGGCAGCAGGCTCCAGCCCCACAAGGTCTCCTTATGTAACAGTCCTCCCCCTGTTCAACCTTTTTCAGCTCTTTAAGTGCCCTCATGCCTTAGGGTGGAGATGTCACAATGCAGAAGGGAGGTAATAAGAAGAAAGTGAGTGAACGGGAGATGTGGATAAGAGGATGGGCAAAGGAGAAGTAGATTAATAGCATTATTATAATGCAGGAGATGGAGGAAATTGAACACTGAGCAATGTCCCCCCCTACATGTTGCCTTCAATAGCTGGATGTTGTAACCAGGATTACCCAAAGAACGATTCAGTTTCTGTCTTTCAGGTGTATTTTTAAAACAATAAAGTGTGTGTTTACACAACAAGTGAAATAAAAGTATATGAAAGATACTATGATGTGAAAGGATAGTCTGTTTAACTTGAAAAGTTAATTCGTGAAATTGCTTTGATGGGTCAAAATGGAGTCTGTAAGCCATGGCAGTAGTTGCATTTATAACACAGGAGATCCACCTTGCTGTTACCGTGTCCCTGATTACATCTTGTACAGGTGGCTAGGGACACAGCCTGACATAGCATAAGTCAGTAGCGCTCGACTCCAGTCCTCAAGACACCCCCCCCCCCCAACAGATCAGGGTTTAAGGATATACCAGCTTCAGCACAGGTGGCTCAATCGACTGATCCACCTGTGCTGAAGCAGAGATATCCTTAAAAGTTGACCTGTTGGAGGGTCTTGAGGACTGGAGTTGAGCACCACTGGCATAAGTGGTTGTACTCCCTGTCAGGGACATTGGCAGGGATCATTCCCCAATTTTAACCTCATGGGAGATGGGATGTAAATGCTGTTGGCTTCTTTAAATCTTCATTAACAGCAGTGACCCAGTGTTTCATACACCAACAAGTCATGTAAAGTTCAAAATATTTTGGGATGTGTCTTTCATGTGCCCCTAGATCTTGTTTTACATCAAAGTAACAGTGTTGGCCTGCTAGGGTGCTGAATTAAACCTCCCAAATACTGTAGGTGCATTTCACAGTAATTTTGATCGCCCCATAATTTAGGCGTTTTAGCATTAATATGATATCAACTGTCACATTAGCAGTGTGAGTTCCCTACTAAATAGACTAGATAATAGCCTGAGCCGTTAAGTAGTGAGATTCAAAAGGATTAAGGGAATGGAAGTGGAAATGACATAATTAACCTCTTCAAAGCAGTGGACCCAAAGTGCATCGCAGATTTATTATGCCAGGGTTTGGGAATGTACTGTATTGCTAGACAAATATTTGAAGGGGGAAGAAAAATTAAATCTGAATAGGAAGGCACAAAACTAGCTTTCAAGAATCTTAGAAAAAGTAGAAGTGCCAGCAAGTCACAGGTGCACAATATGTGGCCAGGTGCAAATATGCAGCCGTCTGGAGACATCAGAGAGTACAAGCTTTCCAATATACTGTTGTGTATCTATGTCTAATTCATCACATTTCATTAGCTAGAAGGTATGTGAAATATTTCCTTGTAGGTGTTTTTTTTTTATGGGGGAGACTACCTGCAGCCATTTTGCTACACTATATCGGGAAGAAAATGTAAAAATATATATTTATTATGAAACTAGTCGATGTTTATGAGGACTATAAATACTGTAGGTTATGAACTCAACACCCCGCCCTCCCCCCCTCCCCCCCACATGCATGGCTGGTGACAAGCTTCAAAGATACCTGTCAATCTGATATTGATTTACTATGTAAGTACAGTTACAGATGCAAGGTGAGCCAATAGCAACACTGTGCTAGCATTGCCATTCTATTCTCTGGTGAATCTATGTATTTGTCTTCAACCATTTTTTTATTTAATATTGTGAAAAAGCTATTTTAACCATATTTTAGGACACATTATTTTTGCTGGGGAAGTTAAAAGAGAGGCATGCTGCACATAAAAAGTGGATCTAGAAGTTTAGTCGGTAGAAAAGTAATGATACCCTGAGGTTGTACTGTAAATACTCCATACCCACTGGTACTATCACACACCATCAACCACTGGCCATATCTGCATTTCAGCATTTGAGCTACAAGCAGTGGTGGGTACCACATCCATGGGTTACATCGAACTCTGAATTAGAAACATGTTTGACTCGGAATGAAGTTTCATTTCAGAATATGTGTACAATTAGACAAGGTCATTAAACATAACACTTGTTATAATGTTGTCAACTTATTATTTTGTACCCAGGACGTACTTGAGAGCAAACTTTCAATGTATTTTTTCATGGTAAACTAGTTTATAAAAGAAATAAACTTCAATGCTTTTTAATCTAACTGTTGAGAGCTTTGATCTGGCCAAAATGAAAGAAAGTTGAATTCCAGTCGACACGTTTGTTGTTTATTTATTTAAAGTCTAATTTAGGGTGAAAGTAAAATGTTATGTGATTTAACATAGCATATTGAAACATACCCCATCTTGAGGCACACTCCATCCCACAATGAGCAGCTATTCTGCAGTTTATTTTAACGTTGCCCCTTATTCCCTCTAGATTGTAAGCTCTCAGGAGCAGGGCCCCCATTACATTGTGTATCTGTTTGTGCTTCTCTGTCCTTATTTTTATGTCATTCTGTTTATGTCGGTAATGTCACTCTGTACCTCCCCATTGTGCCGCCCTGTGGAATATGTTGGCGCTTTACAAATATACGATGATGATAATAATAATAATAATAATAATATCCAATGCAAAGATCATTTGTTAAGAGTATTTATTGACATATATTTAGACTAGAATTCCAGCATTCATATTCTAATAATATACAAATAATATAGTCTGAGGAAATTCAGTTACATCATTGAATAGAATTGTATCAAATAACAAAGATATCCTTCTATTTTACGAACAGTCATTTACAGGGTTAGCAGCAGGGCACCTGGAGTCCAGCCAGAGCTCTACCATTAGGAATGTGACTCTACAGTATACAGAAAATATGAAACATTATAGTTATTAAATATTAAGCCTTACTAAATCTAATAAAATATTAACATAGTTACACCCATTTCTAAATCAGCAGTTTCTCTTTTGAAGAGTACATGGACACCAATACATTGTTTTCTTATTTGTATGTATGGTTGTTTTCCGACATAACTGTAGCTAGGTAAATGGGGGTAGGGACATACATTAAATAATGTGGAAAATGTCTGCAATGCTTTATCATTCTTCCAGCAGTGAATAAATAATATTAATTTACGGAAGTCCACCTCACTCCTACAGTATTAAATACCAATGGGTTAAATGACTGCACCTAGTCTTTTCTCTGTGGTCATAGAAGCAGGGGAGAGAAGTAACGTGTGCTGTTATCCTGAACACCAATAAATATGCACAGCTGTTATTGCAGTTACAAATAAATAACATAGTATTGCACTTGTTCAGTCTTTTATAATCAAAGGTATCAAAATTGGTATAACGTATTACTAATAGTATCACGTCATTGTTGTTATTAGAATGAATAAAAATTACATTTGAAGTTTTTTATTTATATATATATATATATATATATATATATATATATATATATATATATATATATATATATATACACATGTCATGTCATTTCCCAGAATCCCCCACTGTATGCTGGGGATAATGGTGAAAAGCAGGTTGCAGACCTGTCTAAGACGTGAATGTGCTCACAAGTGATCTTTTTATTTGATATATATATATATATAAAAAAATTTTTTTATATATATATACAGAGAGAGAGAAGCAATATTTTTCACTTAAGATGGCCATTAAATACATTTCACAAATCCTCCACCAAAAAATGCACTTACTGTAAGAGCAACTTGCTTATGCATAGTATTAGATACTGAACTAAACTCTGGGCCTGTACTCGGTAATCCCATTTATTTGAATGGACCTGAATGTTTGGGGGTTTTTTTCAATCTTTTTCAGCACTGTGAAACAGCTTCACACCAAACTGAAAAAGAACATTTTGGGTGTATGCAAATAAATGGCAAATAAATATTTTTCATCTGAGTAAATTAGAATTGTTTGCTACATTACAAATGCATGAGTCTGGTCCTACAATACTGGGTGTAAATAAGGAGCAGAAGCACCGCACTCATTTTGGTTTTCCAACTTACAGTGCTCATTGACAAATAACCTTTTTGATGGCCAGTATATTGTACTGTGATGTTACCTACATGGAAAAGCATGCTGGCATGTTACACTGGTCGACAGCACTCAAGGATATCAGTAATGTCATTTGGGTTATGTCCTTATACATATATACTGAATGCAAACATATTGCCTTTCACAAGACACCTCTGAAGTGAATCTACATAACAAAAATACATTGCATAATAATATGTACATTATTTTCTAACAATTCTACTAAAATCTAACTTATATAAATAAAGCAGGAACATAAAAGCCATCATTTAAACTGTGCCTTCTCGCTAAAATATTTATATGACATATCTCTACATGTATACAACAGTTTTAATGTGGTACTCGGGTATGGTCATCTGAAATCGTATTATTAATACTTTGTAAACTTCATTAAACGTAGATAGAAAGGATTAATGTAAATGCTCTATCCTTCCACCACACTTATAATTATAACATACGGTAAGTGACTTTAGGAGGATTTGTGTTGCATTCTATTACTTCCCTCTTGTGGTACCGTTTGACTATTAAGAGACATACTATCTGATTGCACATGGAAACGGCTTAAAAAAGTCTACAATGGTTTTCTTGGAACATGCTGTCAACAGATCCAAACACTTGTTAGCAGTTCAAAGGGACTCTGTCTGTTGGGTGGCCGAGGCCATCTGTAGACTAGAGAGATTTATAGACAGCTCCAAAGATATCTTCATGGTACCTCATTTGACTCTGAAACACAAAGGAAACAATGAGAATGCTGTACAGACATGCCCTCTTTTTTTCTGTGATGTGTAATGGGCTTCCTTAAACAAATGTATTCATTCTAAAGGGTAACATTTAACTCTTTCTGGCTTCTTAACAGGAACTCTATATACTGTAGAACTGTGCTTGATGACCAAGTGTTTTCTCTACCGTAAGCCTATCCCACCCCCCCCCCCCCCATTTGCTAGTACAATACTAACAGTAAACCATTTTACTAGAGTACTTGTTGGACCTAAAAAGCAGCATATTGCTGGTCTCCGAAGCACAAAAAGACTAAATAATTATACAGGTAGCATTTCTGTTAAAATATGTACCTTTAGCTGAGAGAAATAAGTCTCTGTCTCCTCTTCACTCAGTCCCATTTTCTTCGCAATCATAGATTTCAGTGTCTTGGCCACATCTCTTGCCATTTCGATGTTCCCACACACATACAGGTGGCCTTCCTCTTCAAGCATTATTTTGCACACTTCATCCTCAAGTCTGTTTTGTAGAAGGTCTTGAACATAGGTCTTGGGGGGGGGAAAACAAAGAATAATTATGTTAGATTTCCATCTGAATCGCTGGCTGCGCTTTGCTACTTGGCATTTGGAAATGTAAGTCTAGTTGTGTCACAAGAGGGTGTGTTAATATGCTTGTTACCTTATCTTGGCAATAATTTCAGCAAAAAAAAGCTAGTGCAGAGGATTGATGTGAAAAATTGCAATACATGGATATACTTCTTACCTTTGGTTGGCCAGGCTGCCTGGAATACGCAGTGTACACCTCTTTCAGAACTCCTTTGCTCTTCATGTATGCTGTCTCTTCTTTATAGATGTCATCCAGTCCCGATTGCTGGCAACCAGACAATAATGTCATAGCACGAGCCTTTATTCCTGGAATTAACAGAATGTTTGTTAATAAGAATGTGTTTTTGTTTGATTCATTTTTATCTTCTGGATACTCTTCCAGACATATTACAAAATACACATACACTAATGTCCCATGGTTCTGTTGTCACCCAAATCTTCTTTGGTATTTTCATATAAATAAGAGAAAGACCCACTTATTTCCCTCGTCATCACCATTAAAAATTAGGCTTTTTATGTTCATTCAGATTTCTAGCCTCAATACCTTTCTTTTCTAGGTCATGGAGTCGCTGTTGCCAAAATCCTCTGAATGGAGAAATTCCAGTTCCTGGGCCAATCAGCATGCATGGCGTTGATGCGTTCTCTGGGAGGTGGAAGGTGTTGGTGCTACAGAAAATAATGATATTTACATGTAATGAGGGCCATTGCTGTGAACAACAGTATAATCACTTTTACCACCTCCCTTCTCCATCGTTCCTTGTGTTTTCTGTCACATTATTTTCACCCTCTAACTTTACTTGACTATTTCCCTACACGTTTCTTATCAGTTACACCATTCCGAATAGGGCTTTATATTGTAATGAACTAGGAAGTACAACAAACACAAAGGGCTTATGTAGTAAATGTTGCACATGGCCTTTCGGCTTAAAATTGATGCACAGAAATCTCAAATGTAATTGTGTGCACCTATGTACTAAACTTATTTTTCTAAATGTGCATCTTAAGCATATATATATATATATATAACAGTATACGGTATACTAAGGAAAATTGTATTTCTCATGAACTTAGTACATAGGCTACAAAATACTAACAACTGTGCTATGAGGTGTTAGACACTGAGCAGTTCTTAGCTGTGGCATTTCTGTACTCACCTCCGTATAAAGCAGGGGACTGTATCATTGAGATTCATATTGTTCAGCCATGTGGTGCACACCCCGTGATGTAATGTACCCAGGCCATCTGGTAAGAAGAAAAACCTTCATTAAAATGTTATAACATAAATACAAACACATCGATACACAATGGCAATAAAGGAGAATCTTGGTAATTGCAACGTAGTTGTGAAATATGTGCTTTAAAAAAAAGTATTATGTTGGTGATACCAGCACAGGTCAGTACAAAATAACACACAAATCCACTTCAAGTGAGGAAATCAAGTCTATAAATATGTTCTTACAAGATGCCAAGCGTTGACTCAACAACCTTTCCAATGGCTCATAGATAGCTGGTTGTACATTAGTCATGTACATACAGTATTTGTGTATTTCAACCAGTGCTACAAGGCATATCCTTTGCTTCTATGACTGTCCTGCAACTCATTGCAATGCACTAGCACTACTTGTTATTGGTTGGAAGCCATACTCATTTTATCAAAACATGCTCAATGTAGGCTATAAAAAAATGACATTTCATATTCTGAAAACTGCAGTCAACTAAAGGGGGGTGAAAAGCTCAGATAATGGATATCGTACCTCGATCAGTGTTAACTGCCATTCAAGTCAATGGCTCCATCAATGTTAACTAACATTCAAGTAAAAAGTTGTCAGTGGAACCGAATGACCAATAGATACCTTTTGTCTTGAAGTTCACAACAGCAAGCGTCAGGTGGATCTCTCCAGGTGCCATGTCCATTGAGGAGCTGATGGAGTAGTATCTTGCTTTAAGAGGTGGCAGCTGAGTTAGCAGAAATGTAGTTGGCACTTGCAGCGATGAAAACTCTTCCAGCACCTCAAGCAATGTTGGATAGTTGTAGGCCTTCCAGGCTTTGTATTTGTCTGCACTCTGGAAAGTAATTGACTCAATGAATGAAAGAATTCACCGTTTGGAAAAACACCCCTAATTCCTAGTATTGAGTCACATAATAACATTTCAGGAGTAGAATTATATCCCCCAGAGAAATTGAATTAGAGCAAGACTATTTTCAGGGACCACTACAGAATAGTATAGGGACCAATGCAGCTCTAAAGACCAGCACACACATTCCCTGCTCTGTCCCAACCCATATGTCCTAAAGTTCATTTACAGACATTGAGGGTTAGTAACTAAACTGCAATAGTGCCGTTCGGGGCACTATTGCACTTGAACTCCCATTCAAATTAATATTAGATTTTAAGCAATAGTGCCTTAATCTGCACAATATTGATGTAACTTAGGGTTGGATGCTCACTTTCACTGCACATTTGAATGCAGAAATTCGATCTTTCAAATTAAAGATTTTTTGAGAGGTTACATGAAAATGCATGGGCTCTACATATGTAATGTTAACGGGCAAGTATAAGTGAGCTTAGACTAAGGGTTTTTGGTATGCTGATTTCATTTAACTCTAACCCACATACAGTTCAGGAGAAACCCAATACATTTAAAAAGAAGCAGTTAGGAAGTATATGCAGCAGTGCTCAAAAGGATGACCTTTTGTTAGAAACAGGTTAACAATGCCAGGTACAGAATGAATTATTGTAATGCGTACATTGCACAAGCCTTCTAACGTGTCTTTATCTCCAGCATCAGTCGCCAGCAGAGACAATTTTTTCAGAAGCAGCTGTGTAGGCGGTGTAGTTATGTCTAGGAAGTATGTCAGCGCTTGTGTCAGAGAACAGGAGGGGATTTTCTCGCTGATTGTCCAGTAGTTACCTGAAAATACAGGAAGAAGAGGAAATCTGTCAGAATATGTTCCAAAGTGTTCCTGTAATAGCGCCTTACTTCTTTACTGGTTCTTGCAGTGTGTTTGGGATTTTTTTTAAAAGGGAATAAATAGGTTCTGATAGTTCTAGTTACTGGCATGATGCAGGGTAAGAGCTTGTTTTCCTTTCACTTCTTATAGATCCTGCTTTGCTGTGCAGCGCCCTTTAAATGTGCATGGACATTTTTATATTCATAACAAACGTATTCTGTGATATTTGGATGTAAGATGTAATATATTGGGTCCATACAGCATTTTCTATAGGTAAAAGACATTGGACCATATGTGCTATGTAATTGACATGCAGTATTCTATTTTGCAGATAATTAAAAAGTCATTCTCAGTTTCAAAAAATATCATAGAAATAAGTCTTTTGAAATGAATTGCAATTTGTCTTACAGCTACAGCCCTGCATGCTGCCTGCAGCATTTAATAATATATAATAATAATAACAGCATGTTCTTGTATAGCGCTGCTAGTTTTACGTAGCGCTTTACAGAGACATTTTGCAGGCACAGGTCCCTGCCCCGTGGAGCTTACAATCTATATTTTTGGTACCTGAGGCACAGGGAGATAAAGTGACTTGCCCAAGGTCACAAGGAGCCGACACCGGGAATTGAACCAGACTCCCCTGCTTCAAACTCTCAGTGCCAGTCAGTGTCTTTACTCACTGAGCCACTCATGTCACCTGTTCTTGCAGTTTCCACTGCTCTAGGTATTATGACCACTTGATGAGTCAATGTAATCTTAAGAGCTACACAGGAGCTTACCAGACTACTTATTTGACCTGATTTTTAGCTATGATAGTGCAAGGTGCATGGAAAAGTCTGTTTTAAAATAATTATTTGATTTGCTGATAATGCATGGCAATATTTATTGCTACTTAATAAATGGCTTCCATTTCTTTTTAGATCCCATTGTTCAATGACATTTGGATTCCTGAACAGGTAATTAATGTTTGCATTATACTCTTACATACAGTATGTTAATGCTGAGTTAATGACACCCTTTTCACTGTACAAGCAGTGGCTGTGTTTCTTACACCTTATTGCCATATAGCAGCCATGCCCTTTACTGACTATAGACCCACAATTGTCATGGTCAAGATGAAAAATAACCAACCATACTCCAATTACATTTTAAAGGCATTAATCCAACTAATGGAGTTAGTTACTAGAGTCTCCCACCTGCAAAACTTGAGCAAAATTGGTGAAAAAGATTTGCACGAGATTTGTCAAAGAAAAAACTCCAGTTGCTTTCAATGGGATTCCTTCTCTTTGGTAAATACGGAGCTGGTTTTTTTTTTTTACTCTGCTCTTGCCTCAGTTTTACAGCCAGAACACTTTAGTAATTAGACTTTGCCGGGGTCCATAGAAATGGCGTGCTGAATTATGCTGTCGTTTTTTTGAGTAAAAACATGAACTTTTAATTCTAAACTCTCTAATATCCAGTTACATTTGACTGCACTAACGCAAGAGCGCTATGGCTATAGTCGCAGGGAAGTAAAGGCGTTAACCGGAGAAAAAAAAAAAATAGAACAGATTCTTACATTGTTCACTGCGAGTCTCCAGTCGGATGTCCTGATTGCTGGGAGGGGCGTCCTTCAGATGTTTAATTATGCTCGCAACTAACTGTGGCTGATTCCCAGGAAACACACCAACATGTTCCCCTGGCAGATACTGCACTTCCTTGCTATTCTCGCAGGACAGTTTGACTAGCAGAGTGGCACGGCTGAAAAACAAAAAAGAAAAACCCCATTATAGGCTTAATTACGTAGACAGGATTTCCCGTTTCTGAACAGAATAAACAACGGCGTAAGAAGGGACTTGAAGATTTTCAGGGACAAAGATACTTAGTAATGTATTTATCTTTGTCTTAAACTATTAGTAGTTGGACAATTAAGACCAAGATCGAAGTACTGTAGCTCAAACTGAAACAGTTCACCGAATGAAACATGATCATTTAGCAAAGCCTTCAAGATAGAAGAAGCAAACAAAATAATTGAAACAACTTGCAGCCAGATTTACTGTACTCTGACACTGTTATGTTGAAGCATTCGGTGAAGTATCATGACAATTGCGGAGCAAAATTGATCCAAATACAGTTTCATCATTGTCATCTTGCGTCTGTTTGTGTCAATTTAACAAGATACTTTGCACCGATTGCTGCTTCGTGTGTCTTGCAAATTTGCAAGTGTCAACAGGAGGAGTTAGCGAGGAGTTGAACGGCACATCCAAATCTGAGGTATTATTACATTTTGCCAGCCTCATAAAATAGACTATTTGCATGAAAAGTAAAATCATGGACTACAAAGGAAGTTGACATGTGACTACGCCTTTCATACAAACAACTTTGTAGCATGCTACTCTTTATGTGACTGTTTGAGATACACAGTGAAGCCATAAATCTTGTTTTAGACAATACCTTCTGCTAATTGAAAACATGTATTGCTATTGTGGGTGAATTACCTGGATTTTGGATTCAGCAGATTCTGTTTGGATGTTAGTTTCATTGGAAGGATATTCTTAGAGTGCAGTTTGGCGAGTGCTGTAAGAAATAAACAGAACGTATGAAAATATAACTCAAACAGTTACGTAATGTGTTTTACTTAATCTACTCGTACGAGAGCTTTAAGTACATTCCTTTGCTTTGATGATAACTAATTCCCTGCAAAATTGACATCGATTAAAATACTATATTTTTGTTGTTTTTACAGTGTTAGGTTAAATGCCACATTTTGACATCTTAGCTTTTAACTACATAAGACATCTTCCAATGCCAGAAGAAACCTTACAGACATTCCGTGAATGGGCATTAAGTGCTTCCTTTCATGGGCACATCATGTTATTCTCCAACTTCCTTGGTACATAGAGCCTACACCTTTTCCTGATTTTCACAATTAGACAGCTGTACGTGACAATGAGGAAGGTTTGATGCAAGCGGTGTAGTAACTGGGGAAGTTGTGCTAATTGGAAACTTTGCAACACATCAAAGCTAGTTTTCCTAGAATCATCTCATCAGAGTTCTGCTATTCCCCCATAGTGTGGCAGGCCTGTCACTTAAAGAATTAGGGCTAATGGTGAATTTGAATGTTAACCCAGCAGGTGCAACACCTTAAGAAATATGAGCTGCCAATAATCCTTATCACATTTCTCTTTCTCTACTGCTTCACTTTAATGAAGAACGAGTGGTCCTGGTGGCTGTGACTTATTAAAGGAAAGGGCCCAGTATACTTTGTATGCTCTTCCCCTTTCCTGTTATTACTAGCTGGATGCATTGAGTTGCCCCACAAAATGAAATCTTCTGTTTTGGGGTTCACTACATATCCCCTATATAATCTGCGGAGTCATGTGGGAAATTATCATGGCAAATACATTTCCTGGGAATATTTATCTTGGTTCTACTTATTAAAATATTCAAGATACCTTTGATATGGTCAAATGGTTGCGCTTCGACCACAAGGCGGTAATTGCTAGGATCCCAGGTTTCCATTAAGGTGTAGCCTTTTGGCAGTACAATCTCTTTCCGATCCCGAATTTTAAATGTTTGACATGCAGCCTAGAAAAGAAATAGGAAGAATGTTTTGTAATCTTATATCATAACTCGTTTACGGTTGTGTTGTAGATACACTCTAGATATGAATAGGTTTAGAGGTGCTATCACCAGTGAATACATGAACGGTGTGAATTGTAAGAATAGAATCAATAAATAAAGTGAATACATTTATAAAAAGAAGGTTGCACTTCTCAGGATTGTTGCTGCTCCAACCAAACTATGGTCTATGTGTTTAGTTCTTAGTAGATTGCTTCTTTCAAAATTGGGGAGCACAGTCTCAAGTTCATGAAACAAACAGTAAATAGCATATACAGTGTAATATATTCTCAGAAATGTGAAGAACCCAAAGTTCCATGAAATTCTGCACAGATGACTCAGACATTGCTCAATATTTCTTACAAGAAACACTTGTAACTTTGAGATCTTTACATTTCTAAGATATATTACACTATGTATGTTCTTTATTGTTTGTTTCATAAACTGAGTTGAGACTGCGCCACCCAATTTTGGAAGAAATTAATTACACTCTAACAAGAAACTTGGATATTTATAAGTTGCTCTGGATTCCGTTCCACTTGTGCTAATCATGCATTTCTATGACATATGCCAGAGTACAGCATGTTTGTGATTGAATAATTCATATGTAAGGATGTTGTAAGGGTTATTGCTTCCAATGATGAGTTACAGTTAGGGTGGCCTACAGTAAGTTGTGATATTCTGTGTTAACACTGCCATTCATTCCAATGAAGACTCTGTCATATTCTGCATTTTCAGTTGGTAAAATAAAGTTTGCTTCATACTGTATGTATGTAAAAGATTCATATCAAAATATAACATAACTGTTAAGTTTGCTGGCTGTTTGTAAATACTTTTAACTCTTAGAAGATTGTTGGTAACATTACAGAACTGAGTTATCACAGACTACAAGAAACTACAATATACACAGCAAGCTGACCTGTATCTGCTTTAAAATCAAAGTGATTTGACTTTTGTATGAGGGTGAATCAAAGTGAACATCTCCGCTCCACGCTGTTAGACCCCCTCCCCTCACCCCACCCCTCCCCCCACCCCACCCCTCCTATAATATGTCTGTGGACTATTGCGATGACTGTATCTGTGTATGTAACAATATATTATTTGTTAGGAATATGGAATATTTACCTTAAATGTATGAACTGCCCAAGTTAGAAAAGCTTCTTCCTGTCCATTGAGTTCATCACCTTCACCTGTTAGGCTGATCTGTGAGGCACCAAGTTGTGCCAACTTCTGGTCAATCGTGTGAGCAAATGCACAGAACTGTGGGTACATAGTGGACCCAAGACCAAAAACAGCATACCTATAGTAAAAAGAAGAGGCACTGTGAGACATACTGTACCATCACACACAAAAGAATGATGATACCGACGAAGGAAAACTTGCGAATATTCTTGGTACATCTTATGAACTACATATATGGAAACAGCGCTTCCCGGAGCAAGGCTCGTTCTATTTGGAAACCCTGCCCAAATCAACCAATAATACAGTGCAAAAATGGGATGAAGTGATAAGAAGTATAAATATATAAAATACAAACAAGGGACATGTCCACTAATACCTTCCCTGCAGCCTGAAGGTAAGTGTACCTTTCACCTCAAAAGTACTCAACAAAATGTGTAATAACAGGATTAAACAGATCATTATTAGATAAGGTAAACCATAGGAAGAATGAATTAGGAAGCCCTGAAAGGTTCATTTTGATGTGCCAATGGTTCCTGGGATGTTTTTACATGAAATTAGACACATTTTTAATAAGGATATGTTATAAGCAGGGAGTGGGACCTCCTTCCTCTTGTCACAGTTTGTCTTAACTTGTACAGTATGTACTTTTTTTGGTATACAATGTCATTGTCCTCCCTATTACATTGCACTGCGCTGCAGAATACCTTGGTGTCATACAAGTAAAATATAATAATAATAATAATAATAATAATAATAATAATAATAAGTATTGTAGTCCTACAACATTTATTGTTCACTAAAAAGTTTAAGCTTCTATCATATACAGATTCCCAGAGGTTATATTGTTTGAAAATGAATGACAAGATCCATAAATAATGTATTTAAAGGATGGGAATGCTAATAACTAAAACATTCAGAACTCTAATTACAATTCTTAGAATCCGTGCGGTTAGCATTCAATTACTTCAGCTCCAGAACTGTTCCATGTTTTCATCAATTTCAGAAGATATTTATAACCACACAAACATTCCCTTCTGATAAATGCAGTCATAGTTACCTCAGTTGGTGTTTCAGTTGTTTCAGGGTAAACAGGGATCTTTTGAATTTCTATGGTAGAGAGAAAATATATCCGTTTGTTAATACAAAGCATTAACACAATCCAATTTGCTATTAAATACCCTCATACATCACTAATGTTAACTTATATGTAAATAGATCCAAACAAGTCATAATCACTACAATCTGATTGAACTGCTTTACTTATTAATATGTATAGGTGATAAACTAGGTTAGCATGTTACATCCTGTTAGTATCGTACTCTACAGCACGTGCAACAGGCTTAAGGGGTTGAAGGCATAACTAGCTATTTCTCTTTGATTTGCATACAAGTTTCGCAGTCATAACTCACAACTGACAATTTCGACTACATTACAATAGCAGCCGAGAGTGGGAACATCTCTGGGTGTAACTGCACTGCAAGCTCAGGAGATGAAAGGACAAACGAATGGCCAGAGTTTCTTCCCTCAATTAGTAAACAGTCATATTCCTTTAACCTTAGTGTTTCTCAAAGCATGCAGTGCCCACGCAATGTTAGTGCCTTGCAAATGCTCAAGTGTGTTGGGGTTGTTCTCTTATTGATGACTCTCTCAGAATAGTTTCCAAACAATGAAATAAGAAACCCCACTGTACCTCTCCATTGCCAGGACAATCTCCATTTCCAAAGGTGCTTGTCACCACCAACAGAAGGGTTTCTTCCTCCACTTTGCTGATGTTATATTCATCCATACAGAGAACCTGCAATATTAATATATCAGTTTCGAGAACTAGTGAAGAGGGAAGTTGATCAAATATGTCAGTACTACATACAGTAGTAGAAAGACAGGCTGCAATAGTCAAACTGACATTACAAAACACTTTGTATTGCAGATAGAATGCATTGTTTCTGCAATAAAAGGATTTTTATTATGTCAGTTTGACTGAACGATTCTTGTTCCTGACTGCTACGAGGGCGCTATTGCTTGCATCCATAATATGTGGATTAAAGCCCTCTGCTGCCAGCCTGATAAAGACCATCTTACCTTAGTGTTGAAGGCACAATTAAACAGAGTGTGCAGTTTTTTTGCAAAGGTTTCAGATTTTCCTGTTTCTGTGGCATAGAGGATGGTTGCCTTGGTTCTGGCTGCCATGGATTTCACCATAAGTGTTGAAGCAAAAAGAACAGCCCTGAAATAGTAAATATTTACGTTAAACTTGCCAGACACTGAAAAAGTATAAAGTAAAAAAGCTGTAATTTTGCAATTTTTTTACCCCTTGTGTTCCATGAGGGTACAGCAATGCAATCCTCCACAATGCCTCTTTGGCAGCAAAGTGGATATTGAGATACTATATATCTAATACAACAGTCCACTTTTTCCTTTATCGTTATGTCAACAAACTCCCTAAGCATTCCTAATGGTCTATCAAATGTAACAAGTGTGAAATGCAGAAAACTTTGACTCCATTGGGAATATTCAGAATGAAAAGAATTTGAAAAATAGTTGTCTCTTACTTTGCCAGAACACTAAACTTCACCAACTCCTTCTTCTTCGGTCTACGATTCTCATCCTGCCAGACGTGAGTTTTCCAGGCATCCAGCTAAAACATAAGGTTTACAGAGTGTCACCACCAATGCAAAATGGGCAAAACACAGAGCATTTTTCATAAGGAAAAATATATATATATATATATATATATATATATAATATATATCAAAGAAAAGGAAAAAGTGTAATGCAAAACCAAACCCAGAAATAAATCCACAATACAAAACATGTTTCTTCCTCAAAGCTTCAGAAAGACCTAAGAGAGAAACAGGTTGTGCTTCATTTTTACGCCTTTTTCTAGGAGATGGTGTGTTAGTTAAAAATGCCGTTACAATCCATAATGAAGTGAAATATATTTTCTCTATATTTCTACAAAACATGCGTGTTCATTTTTATTTTCAAGAACAATTAAGAGCATTTAGCAGGATATATGTTGATGTACAGTATGATGCATTGGAATAATTTAACATCTAAAAACACTGGAAGTATTAATACAGCATGTTCCATGCTTGTGCTAATTATTGAATATTGATTCTTCATGGGAAAAGATTATTACATTACATACAGTTTATTCACTTGTGACTACCCAGAATCTTTTACATTTTAGCTTCTATTTACTAAGAGGTGTACTGCCATAGGACACCTTCCAGCAATGGAAAACAGCTTATAGCCCCCTTCACGTTTCTCCATAAGGTGTCTCATGGAATAGCCCTACTTAGTAAATATGGGCCTATATATCTTAAAGTAGGAACAGTTGTCCTATGTTTCATTCAACATACGCAGGAGGAAAAGTTGGAGGTATTGTAACATCATCTCACCTGATAATAGTAAAAAGGGCTGAGAATATAATTCAGCATTTCCTGATGATACACTGGGGTGATGCTGCCTGAGATTGGAGGGACGAGCCAAACCCAATCCGCTGGACAGCCTCCTCTCAGCCGGTATTCGTTCTGCAAATGCTTCATGAAGGACTCTGCTGCCGAATGGTGATCCATGATGGTCACATTTTGTTTCTGAACAACAATAAAAGTAATTGTCAAAAAAGATACCTTTGATGTCGATAATCTTTGTATGTTATGCAATGTTGCTTTTATTAAAGATACATCATAAATTAAAAAAGGAAATTAATAAATAAATGCAAGTCGTAATTCTACCGAGCTTGTATTGGTAACATAAACCCCATGTGAAATGACATCTATAGTTCGAGTACTAATTTATTTTATCACATAAAGTGGCAGCTGCCAGCTACTGTAGTAATAATTTAAACACAGGAAAATAATGTAACAAAGGAAGGGGGAAAGCCAGCAAGATGCTTTGTTGTGTAGGGAAAGGTAATAGCAGGAAATAGTAAGTTATTAATGACACTATATAGATCTTGTGCCGGGATTCACTAAGCACTAATGTGGAGTATGACACTGTGATCCTGCATGAACTGCCATTGACTTGAATGGCAGCTAAAGCAGCATTGCAGTGTGACACTCTACACTGAATCTCCCCCTATGTTCTGTAAAGCAAGTAGTATGTATTCGGATGCAGGACACAGTCATGTATTGGACAGGTAAATTCAACTGACCATGAAGACATGGTCATTTAAAAAAAAAAATATATATATGAATAAATACAATACTGTATGCTGTACTTAGTTGATTAGTAGTGCCATAGTACTACTCTTTATACAATCATAATATTTGTTCTGAAGCATTATTATATCGTTTTTAGCATGAGTCAGAGATTACAGTATCACCTACCTGAAAACTATATAGAACTGCCACATTTATTTCAACAACGGCTTGGTCTTTCCACAGTGATGCGAGTTTGGTTGTTTCCAACCCCATTCTTTTTCCTACTTCCTGTTGAGCACAACATAAACAACATTAATACATTAAAAGGGAGATGTATCAAGATGCGAGATGGTTGCGTTCCCTCCCTGATACAAAGCAAGATTTTTCTTTGCATCAATTTGCGCTGGCAAACTTATTATTTACATTTCTTACATCTGACACAAATTACTTGGGCACAGAGGTTAATACAACCTCTGATGGCTGATTTCATTGATTCAAGAAAACAAAAAATGAAAACAGTGCTAGTTACATATATTGTACAAACATGAAGCCCATATATATACCTCTGAGGAACTCCTCCCCTAATTGCTATTGTAACCACACACCAAATCGCTCATTGTCATTGACAAAAGCAGATTAAAGTTCTTTTATAGCTTCCACAATTGATACAAAGGATTGTAGAGCTAATTTGGCTTATTTATAAAGGGACGCAATGAAACCTGGAATCCTGACGAGGCCATGGAAAGTTACAAATGAATGCCAAATGTATCTACAAAGAACTTACCTCAAGCACGTTGTAGCGCTGAACATCACAAAAATCCCGAACTCCAATCTCTGTGCCCATGTACCAGCCATTGAATGGACATGCACAGAACTCAATACCTCCGACTTCAAGAAGCATATTGGCAACTGCAGGCACTGTATACCACTTCAGATTGAGTTCTTTAAACCACTCGTACCTTTAAAACACAACCAGATAAAATCTTAGAACTGGTCTTCTAAACCTTTCACAAACTGTAGGTGTTCTTTAGTTGAATAGCACCATTTTTCTGAATAACTACTACATTTTATTTTAAGACATGGAAGTCTTCTCATAATAATGCCTAATGCATGTTCTTCAGGGGAACTGTAAAACATTGAGTACTTTGGAGTTAGAAAGAAGTTTTCTGATTGTACAGTGTTTGCAGCTATAGTACATACTGTATGAATGGAATTGACTTCTGTACAATGCATTGTTATCTAATGCTTTGTACAGGGGAATTGTTACTTCCATGATTCGGATTGTGCATGATTCCCGCCCCTCAGGTTTATTACATCCCATGTATTGTTTGGGGACCTGTAGGTAAGATTGAGCAAATTCAGCAGCAGAAAGTATTATAGAGGTATACTACCAAAATGAATGTAAGGATTGTACAATGTATGGATGTTTCAATGCCATCACTCCCCCAGCCTAAATAAAAGGCGTATATCAGGAATTATCAGAAGATATACCCTTCTCCTCCTGACTCACAGATTATACAAACTTGCTCCCTACTTACTTGGGATGTTCGAATGACACTTCTGCGATCAGTTCCGGTGGTATTTCAAACAATTCTGGGTCCTGACCATTTGCTTGTAGCACCCAAGGAACGGTTTCAAAACGCTCATATCTTGGCTTCCATCCAAGCTGCATGCACAACTGAAATGATATGTTTATTTTAAAGCTTGCCACTAACCTCTTTACAAAAACAAAAAACCTTTCTTACCTCCAATCAGTGTGTAATGACATATAAGGAAAGCACACACAATCCCCCCATGATATAAATGAATTACTTTTGAAATGCTGAAGCTTTCTTAAACAATGAATAGTGTTATTGGAAAATGTACTGGAAATGTAGTGCTGCCTACTGTCTTATTTATTTACAAACAGTTCTGTGTGCTAGAACTTGTGGCTACTGAAAGTCAGTGGTATGCTGGTAATAGGAATCTCGTGTGCTATTTTTATTTTGTATTTTAAGGCAGCAATCCTGGGTGTCCTCCCATGCTGAACCTTGCTATTGTCAGCGCAGGGGACCTAACGATTCCCAAGATCATTACCGGTGCACTCACCAGTGGCAGTACTCCCTCCTGGGGAAACAATATGACTGACACATTTTTGCAGGTCAATAGGGACCTGCAACATCACAAGTGTGGCTTCCTATTGGTCGACACTGGTGCCTATGTTGGATTCTCAAGAAGAGCCCCGGAACTAAAAATGGTAATTATCTCTGGAATTGCGGGGACACTGGTGCTAAATATATCAAAGTTTAGCACCTGGTTTCAATTATGTTAAAAAAAAAAAAAAAAGTCCTTTTTTTCCCCAGAACTGCTGCTTACTGTTAACTTTATGTCACAATAATTAAATCAGGCACATTAAGTGATATCCCAATTTTAGAAAGCCATCATTGTAGATATACCTCTGTAAACTCCACACCGGACGGGTCTCCAAGGATTGATCCATCTGCCATTTGGAAACCAGCATAACGAATCAGCTGACTGTTCCACACTCTGAAATCATGTTTCCCGTCAGTCCGCTGGGGAAATATTGTAATTGCAGACCTGAGAACAGAACAATACAGAAGACTCAATACACATCTGAAAGCAAAAAGGGATGCAATTGTTTCTCTTTGAAATTCTATTTATTCTTAAGCACAATAAAAATTGATCTGAAGAACACTAAACAAATCTGATGAGACATTGGAGGCTCCAGGGACAACAAAGGTTTTTGAAGATTTGTTGGCATAAATTGGAAAATTGGAAATAAAATCACATATGGCAACAATGGACTTGTCCCAATAACTTTTAGATATGTACTGATTTTCTGGGGATTTTAGAGTTAGGTTTTTTGTTGTTGTGATTTTAACATTCAAAATAGCTTGTACTGAACATCTTTCCATATTGGGAACATTATAAGCAGGGGTTGGTGACTGCTACTGTATGTGTCAGAACTCTCCTGATTTAAGTTAGTCAGTGAATAATTAGTTTAGATCACTAAACATCACTGGCTGAACACAAACATTTTTAACACTGTACACCATGGTGATTCCAGAATGCTGGCCCAGCACAACATATTGTATGAACAACCGCACACTATTGTGATCAAAGGCTTGAGTCAATCTCGTTCTTTGCTTTTATGAATCTTTTGCAAGTATGATCATCAGTCACATTCATTTGTAGGCACTGCTGAGAAACTGGCCATTGTTTTACAGTTAATGGGTATTTGTTAATTGATTGCCTTATCAGTCTGAACATGAATACAACCTGTTTCATTGTTATAATCTCTGTTAGAATGTGGTTGAGTTTCGTGAGCCTTGGAAAATGTTCTGGTGTAGGGCTTCAGGTCTTACATTACTAAATGAAAATGAACGCGATAAACCGAGGTAAGAAATGCAGGGCTTCCTCCAAATGTGGTGGCTCTGCGACCATTAACAATAGCCCATAGCAGCAATTGTATGAGATCATTCATACACCCAAGAGGGCATTTGTTGCACAGAAATATGGTATTATGTGTATTTTCATTTGCCTTTTTGACCATAGCTCATTTTGCATGCAATACATTTACCAGGAACCATCTCAATTCAATTACCTTATATTTCCACCATTGGTGGCGTACTTGAGGTGACGACACATGAGATCAAACATTTCTTTAGTTGTCTTACAGTTACGGGCATCAAACATCTGGAATGCAAAACATATGTTATTTTTGTAATTAATGTAAAGTAACCTTTATAAAGGTAACAGTAAGATGATGTAATAGTGAGATTTGAGGGCCTACAGATACTGTAGGTCTTTATATAAAACAATGTGTCATCTTTAACAAGGTAGGTTCCAGACGGAATCTGAAAAGATCCTATATCTAGCACTCGCTGTGGAAAGAGATACGTGGACTCATAGTCCGTGAGATACCAAATGTCTCCGCAAGGGGGTCGTTAGACCAAAGGCTAGCCAGAAACTGTCATATATAAAATATATGTCCATATAGGACTAAAAGGTCAACAAAATAATAACATTTTTATTATAGTAAATGAATAAACAAGTGAACATATAATCCACAGTGTAATTAAAATTCCTCAAAAAGAGGCCAACGCCTAGGTGTGTATATAATTGATGGAAACTTGCATATACCTCAATACCATATAAGAAGGTCACCTGATAAGGTATATATGATAGGAGGTATATGATATAATATAGGATAACACACATACATATCTAATTGGTGCAGCAGTGCAGTAGGTAACCCGCAGGCTCAATAGTCAAATATATATTATATACAGTCATTAATTCATCTAAATGAATGCATATGTCCACAATACACATACACATATCACCATAGTATCCATAAATAATGTGAATGAAACTACAGTGAATATCTCTCACATATACACCATAGACAGTCACAGTAGGGCAATAGGAATATTAATATAACTGCCTAGCAAGGGGTCAGTATATAAGGACTGCTTGGTTAGATCTAATACAAAGGTGTATGTGCAAAGGAAAGACTATTAAAGCATGGCATTAAAAATCATAGATGGAACACACCTTTTTTCAGGTTCCGTCTGGAACCTACCTTGTTAAAAATGATCTATTTGTTTCCTATTGCACCCTGTTGTATAGATTTCATACTTACCTAAGTATTAGGCTGAGCAGTACGGTCACCACAATTGTTTATTATAGAACAAAGTGTTATGGAGTTCTCACCTGTAAATTAGACCATTGTATTCTTCCTATGCATCTTGGAGCATTCCTCCACGCCTGCTTGGCTGCGTAGGTGAGTTCCTCTAGAGTTAGTTGATAAGTTCCAGTAGATTCAATCTCTTTGGTTATTGTCTCCAACCTGTTAAGGTGGGTCTCTATTTGTGGTCTGAAACAATTGTAAAAACAAGGTCAGAAAACTCCAGAGGCCTAGTCACAAAAATGTAATTCACTCCCGTTGACCTATAGTACTGTACATGTTATCTGTTATATTATCTGTCCAAATTGCATGAGTGATAATGCTTTTCTGTAGTGGAGTATTGTAACTTTTAGATTTGCAAGCTTGGGGGTTGAGACTTGTCTAAACATGCCAGTACATATTAATAAAATATTGTTATTTTATCTTTCACACCCATTAAACTTTGCTGTGGTAACAGGGCAATATAAATAACAATAACAATTCTAATAATAATGTGAATGAGAATTATGTGGCTGACTGTAGGTCAAGCAACCAATATACAGTATTATGAACATGATCAAGTACTGTTGCTTTAAACAATCAGTATTCTACATAACAAATGAGGTATTAAGAGAATTGCAAACCTGTTGTAACTTCAAGCTTCTTTTCATTTATCCATGATACTAAAACCTAACAACTGAGGCTGTAACCGCATAACAAATGCCGGGGGGGGGGGGGGGGGGTGCATAAAGATGAAAGTAACTTAAACTTACTCTTTTAGGGAATTATGGTATTGGTTTAGGAAGTCAATCGCTAAGGGTAAAACTTCATCCATTGGTAATGGTTCCTCCCTGGGACCTCTCAGCAAACTTTTGGGGTTCATGATTGATCCTTGACACAATTTGGCTTTGCAGCTGAGGTTCTGAAAAGTATACGTAGACAGGACATTAACAGAAATGTTGAACAATTGGTTACATGCATGAAACAATGTTATTGTGGTTATTGATAAACTGTGCCTGATATAGACCTTTGTAGTTTGGTTATTTGGCAGCACTGATAATGAAACCTTAGCTTGCAATTGTGGGAAAGTCCCAGGAGCTGTGTTTCAACACCTTAACTTTAAGATCTACAATAGAACGCAATTATTTTAGGATATAATATATAGTGATATAAAACATGATTGTGAATTCAATAAAAAGAATACTGGTTGGTGAATTGATATGGGCCAACCTACAAGGACATGTTAGCAAATTAGCCTCCCTCTCCCTGATAAAATTAGAAAGGACACACTTTAAACTATAAGCAAATGGAAACTCAACATTAACATTGGTATAAAGATGGTACACTGAGAGGTATTCAGTGTATTTGTATTATTACGTAATAAATTCTAACCTTAGTTGCTTGCTGGTGTAAAGTGTCTTGTAAGATATGTCCATTTTCATAGTTCTTCAGCTTCAAATACTTTGGGCAAGCTGGAGCTTTATATACAGTTTTGGGATTTTCTGGAATAACCTAAGGGGAACAACAACAACACCAAAAAGTCAATCTAACATTGAATGCAGAAAGAAAATAACTCCAAGAAGCAATTGGATTACTGATGGCTCTTTTTCTTTGACTCTTCTTGAATATCTTGATCATCAAATTCTAGATGTGTTATCCAGTCTTGTAAATAACTTACTGCTACAGGTTGTGGTCTCCTGCTTTTGATTCACTCACCTCAGAGGTTGTTTTAATCTTAGCCATTTCAGTGACCTTTTCAGTGGCCCCCTCTTTCTTGCCATTGAACTTGGTGAGTTCTGGTTTTAAGGACCTTTAAAAAAAACAAGGGAGACAAACGGGTAAATTCTTTGATAAACTGTATGCTGGAAAGTTTTCAACTAAATATACTACATACTCAGTGGAGTCTATACAGTATGTCCAAAAATGCAATTTTATTGGTAAAGTGATATCAGATTAGACTTACTGTACAGCATGCAAATTTGCATCTGCATCTTCCATTTGCATCTCTTATTGTGACACTTTGGGCCATATTTACTAAGCAGTGCTATTCCCTAAGACACCTTCCAGTGCCAAAAGATGCCTTAAAGCCAATACTGGTAAATGAGCCCCAAGGTGTCTTCCAGATGCAGGGATATCCTGAAAGCCTGACCTGTTTGGGGGTCTTGAGGACTGGAGTTCAGAACCCCTGCTATACGGTATATAAATATTTTCTGTGGTTGCCAGAGACTTTTAACAAATACTAATAGAGCAAAAAGCTCCAACAGCATCAGCAAATAACGACAGACACCTAAGATAAAGTCAGGCCGTGCTATTAAGAACTGAGCTAAACATGATGAATAAAATGTATTGAACTGAGTTATGTACCAAAGCAATTTCTTACTAATTTCCTGTGTTAAACATGAACACAAACAGAGGAGTGTAGATATTTATTACTGTATGTCAATTTATGTCTGAAAGTTGATACATTCAGATTCAAGAAGACAGTGCAACTTGTGTTGTACCGGCCCACTTGTAAGACATGTCTTTTTGTTGATGTTGATGTTGTGTTAATCTGAAATATAAAAAGTAAAGAGAAAGCACTGACTCACTCTACTCTAATCTTCAATTTTCCCATTTGTTTCACAATATAAGATACAGCTAATGACTCTTTTACTTCTCAGGGAGGAGTAGGGCTGGAATAGTGGTGACATCACTGTTTTTGAAGGTGGTGACTCGGGTGAAATCTCAGTGCCAACTCTTTGTGACCTTGGAAACCTCATTTCACCTCTATGTGCTCCAGGCACCAAAAATAATCAGATTGTAAGATCTATCGTGCTTGGACACAATGTGCCTGAGAAATTTTATGTTCTGCATTGCGTACATTATTAGCATTATATTAACTAAGAACAAATATTATTATTATTATTATCATTAACCGAAGAGGCTAAGGCCAAACTATGATCACATAGTCGAAAAAACTATGCATTGAATTTTTCTATCCTTTAGTTGTAATTCACAACATTGCCAAAATTATCATTGTACAAAATATATATTTTTCTAAATAAATATGTTTGGGGACAATGTCTTGTGTACTGTAACTCTTGTTTTTTCCTTGAGAAACATTTTACGGCCTAGTCAGAGTTCGCAATTGATTCACCAAAGAATAAATAGATTAGCTTAATGCCGAGACTATAAATTGGGCAGATACAGTACCCCGTGTTTCACTCAATGTCTGGGGATATTTCACTGAAATCTAAGACTTCATTTTAAATCTAAAGGATTGGAGTTCATGCTTTCAATACACCTCTGGAACTGAGGGGGGAACGATATTGCACCTGTGCTAAGAGACACATTTAAAGTGCATCTCTCATAGTCAATTTTAGAGCAGAATTGAGCTTGAAACATCTCCCACCATATGTTGTGTCTCTCATTTCCTACTTTACATCACTTACAGATGTAGCTGATCCTATTGCCCCCATGAACATAGTGTGACGTATCACTTTCTTTATGTTAATACATCTTCCCCATAATAGTATTTCTCAAACTAATCAGTTACAAAGGCCACTATGTATATGAAAAAGGCAGCAATGATACTGTAGTTTTTTGCTCCCATTTATGTTTACCAAGTTATATCTGATTCTAATGAAATGCCAGTGAATATGTTTGCTTATTGCTCAGTCATTCACACGTGTTCTAAAAAAGACCTACTGTAGCAATCTTTTTCTTGCTAACTTTTAAGTTGTTACCTATGCTTTTTTTTCTCTGAAAGAAGCCTAACATGTTTATATGCTCTAAAACCTCCTTCCTCAATCAAAAAGATTATAGCTCCATTCATTAAAATCTGAAATCCTTCTAGACAACTGGAAGATGGCTTCACAGAATATTGAATTAATACATCATAAAAGTGAGGCCTGTGTGATTAAATATGTATGTTTTCATTTATTGTACACGTAAAGAAAAAGGACAGTGTCCTCTATAGTCATGTGAATGATTTGATTCAACTTTTTCCCATAGAAAGTCAAATTTGAGTTTATAATAAAAAAATTTAAAAAAATTGGCAATGATTATCATTACATGTAAATAAACTGTTTCAATAAATAAATAAATAGAGAAATGTAAAAAAAAGTATGATCAATCGTAATGAATAGTATAAAATATCTGGGAATAGGACATGTATTTTATTACATTGCTTATACCTAGACCCGCCCCTGGAAAGAAAACTCCATGAACACAGTACAAGAGGCACGACAGTACAGGTGCATCGTATTACCTGTATGTGTCTTCCTTCTCCATGGGCAGGTTATTGTTTAGGTCCATTTCATTGTGAAAAGATTTGTCTTTGAAGGTTGTCGATTTCATGAACATCTTCCATGGGCAGATCATTTTTCAAGTGTTTTCTTTTCTGAGACTGTAGGTGCAATGATAATCTTCGAAAGGGCTGGCCTACTGGATAAAAATAAACCCTGGTCAGTGATGAGCGTAGCTGAGAATATATAAAAACCAACGCCCGCTCTGGGTTTAGTTCAGGAAAAGGTTGGTTCTCACATTATTAGCAGAGAAACATCCTCTCTGTGTTTACTTAAAATAGTGCACACGACCTCCGGTAGAGTCTGGTCTGACAATTTGTAGTGTTATATCATACTATTAAAAGCAGCTGATGAAGCTCGTCATCTTGCAGTGGAAATGAACACACTGGAGTCTATTTCATAAAGTCTGTGAGCTGCAAAGCTTGGGCATATACCACCATATTCATCATATACAAAGTAATCCAATTAAAAGCCATGAGGAGATTTTGTTTGATAATCTGGTGCATTTCTTTTGCAGCTGGGACACTTTAGTAACCAACCCCCCACTGCTTCTTAATGCACTAACAAACCAAAAGCAGTACAGCCTCAGGTTTCCCTCATTTGGATGGGGTCTCAGGTATAGTGAATCAGTTGTTCTTTCCCAGCATTTGTCATTTCAGAGACTACAGTGAGCCCATTTCATTCAATTGTCATTCTTAGGTCACCAGGATAGCATACTTTAAGAAGCTTGACAGATACTTATATGCATTGTGAAAAAATGGCCCATATTTCTTTAGTGGTACTATTGCTCACAGCACTTTCTTGTGCCTGAGGACACCTTAAGGTTTGTTTTGGTACTGGAAGGTGTTTCATAGAACAGCACTCAGTAAATAGGGGCCAGTGTTTCTAACTTGACTGCAAGAGTTCAGCGTTTGATGTGCTGCCTGGAATGTTGAAGACATCTGCAAACTGGGGACAATCTTACTATAGACAATCAATTGTTAGTTCTAAATCTTATACGTGTTCAAGAAAAATATTTTAACTGGCTCCACATAAAAAATGGCCTTCGTACATTTTGGTATTGAAAAACTGTCCCCCCAGTTCTGTTATGCCACAATTATTTGTAAAATAGAATTAAACATTATCATGTTAAATAAGACAACAGTTTGAGAGAAATCTTAGCCCCTACATAAGTGTATTTAGTGAGAGGGGAAAGTTTGTGCATTCATTGTTTTCCAGTCCCTAAAAATGCCTCCAATGAAATTTTAATCAATTCAACTTCAATGTACTGTATCCCCCTATGCACAGCAATCTATACAGACTTATTGTTGGTTTCATTTCTATTTTAATAACTAGCTTAAGAACTGCAGGATTAGTATGCAGCATTTTTATAACAGACCCTCTGGAATAATTCTAAACACCTATCATGTTATTTTAGCTACAGTATATACTGTAAAGTACGTGTGAGGTTCAGAAAAATCCTGCTACAATATAATAACACCTCAGGTTATAAGAGTGATCTAATAATACAATCAGAAACTTGCTTTTGGGGGGAAATTTCAGAATAAGGGACTATGAAACTACATAATATGTAATACCTGTGGAAATTCGAACCTTTGTATACCTAACATTAAGTATATTGTATAAGTAATATGCATGTTAAGGAAAGGTATTATTCATTTTGGTTGAAAATATCTAAATTGAGCCCAAAATGTAGTTTTTTTTCTGTATCAAATCTTCAAACCCCTTTCTTTGTTCATAATTTTCTAAAACCATATTTGCAATATGCTACGCCCTTTACTCCAGCTAAGACAACTTAACTGCTTACATTCCATTAATATAATTAATTACAATAAGATATCCAGACTGAATAACAGTGCATTGCTTCTGGAAAGAACCTAAAAAGCCCACCCTAGCCAGAGGAAGATATCAAGTCACTAATGACCCACCTTAATTTTTTTTCTCTCAAGCTGCCAAGTCAGTGGACGCTTTGAAAATGATTTCCCTGGTGAATCAATCAGTTGCAGGAATAAGGAAGCAATAGTTCAGTTGATGCAGAAGAACAATACCCTTTAACTTGTCCTCCTAAAAAAATATAATGACAACTCGTAAGTTTCCATGATGAGTGGTCGAAAATGCTTCATTAATCTACTCCATTGTCTTGTCGTAATTTATACTTTTTAGAGTGGCAACACTTGCAAATATTTGGAAATCTAAGAGGAAAATTATCTTTGTTATTTCTTTTCAAATGTAGCCCTCAGTTAGGTTGGAAGTTTCCATATCCCTGTACAGAGTAGGACACAAGATGCTGTAGCTGTCAAAGAGTCCAGTCTCTGTACCCAGCCTGTTGACTCAGTAGCACAGGTGGGACTATGAACACTGTCTCATTCCTACTTGGTTTTTTTTTATCATTGCAATCACCAGAAGAAAAAAAAAACTGGAATGTTATCATCACCCTATGAAAACTCAGTTCTAATACTTCGTAGTGCTTGGGACAATACAAATGAAACAGAAAGAGTGAGCAAAAGGAAACGTTTACATGAATATTATTATAAATCAAAAATAATGGCCCGGAAATAAAATGTGCATGTTTAAACCTTGTAGCTGCTATAACAGAATACTGTATTCCCTTTTAACAGTACAAAGTCTTCATGCATTAAACCCACATTTTATAAAGGTTTGTATTACTTTTTAGCACTGAAATTCTGATGCACAATTTTTTTTAAAAATATATAGTTTTAGTTATATTTAACTAAGCAGCAGAGGCCCCTCAATTTACAGTAAGGTGACGCCATCTATCACCTTATCTAACATTCTAACTTCCTTTCCATAATTAACGATATGTTTAACACTGCTTCAAATTAAGGACCCACAACCCATGTACAAAATGCTGTAGGTAGGGACTTGTATCACATAGGCGGAGCTAACAACATTTCTGACAAATTGCTCAGCCACAGCCAAGAATTATTCCTCCTGAGGATTTCATAGAGCTGTATGTACTGTATGTGTGTATGATAACATAAATCACCATTTCTAAACATATGCATATTTGCTTCATGAGTCATGTAACAACATTGTAAGCATTTGTAAGACAGTAGACTGGATCAATGAATCTATCGTGCCAGTATTATTCTGGATTGCACAGTGCTTAATATTCTGGAATAGTTAAAAGACTGTAAACTAGACAACATGATAGGGCCTTCAATATTGGAAAACACTATTTTGTGTATTTATATTATTTACAGTATGTATATCAGTAAAGCCAGCAGACCATTGTTTACTAAGAGCTATTGGTTTAATGATATGTGATGAATACATATTTCTATTACACTTTGGTTATTGGTACGGTATTTATTTTTGTATCTTGGTCTCCATGTGTTTTTCAAAGTTGACACCCTCTCTTCATTCACAAGAACACCAAGGGGGATCATTAATTGTGGTAGCTGCTACCTCTTGATAACAGCTAAGGTATAATAATATACGTGCATGTTGGATGGAAAAGTTGTGTGAAAATAGAGTTTAAGATGGACGGAAATAATATAATTTAAAGCAATCTCATTTCGTCAGGCAGAAACTTTGCAGTGTTCTACTCCCATCTCTATAATTAGATTACTGGATACACCGCGGCTACAAACTAATGACCCTAATATACGTGACAATCCAACCAAACTGGTTTGTAGCACAAGTTTCCACAATTACTATTTCTGTAATTATGACACAATATCAGTTATAGTGATTACATTCTAGTATCAACGACTTCACTAAACATGAATCAAAAGTTAATTTCCAGAAATTTGCCAAAATCAACTTATCTCAGTGTAATAGAATAGACATTCATAGCTATGAA